>NC_064923.1:428630607-428933365 GCF_023897955.1 Schistocerca gregaria
GCAACAGGCGATTGTCTCCTCGGCGAGAGGCGTAGCCACACAACATTTCATTTCACTTCACAACAAGTTTTCAGCACTAAGGAAATTCCCTTGCTTATTCAGAGGCTACAATCTGACAATTCCACAAATTAATCAAGGTAGCCATTGCAGAAAAAGATCAGTGACTGAAATGATTTTTAATAGGCATCACCGATCTGGAATATTCCCCTGTTAGTTCAGAAAGCTTCCAGACAGTGTGCGTTAATAAAAAAGAGATAAACGTTAAGATACTGGTTGCAATGTTTCGGGTGACCTCTTTAGTCTCCTCCCACTTGAGTACAATGTACAGAACGTTCATAGACTCATGTCAGACCGTAATAAAAGTCCTCGTTTAGGATGTTGCTCAACCGCGCTTGAAAGCTGATTACGTAGTCAAAGCATTCACTCTTTACTTGAATCTGTCAGCTTTGCCGTTTTGTGGTAGGTTCGCATCGGTAACACCAAGTCTCCTCACCGGTGATGATCTGTCGGCGTTTTGCATATCAGTCAAGTCGCGGGAGGCGTCAGCACGTCAAAATATACGGGACCAATTTTGCAAATACATCTCTCTCTTTTTCAAAACATTCTGGAGATTGTCTTCAACATTTAATTTAGAGATGCTGCTCCACTGTGATTTGTGATAAAACAACGCCGACACATTGTGGCCGCACATCCACTACTCAACACTGACTGTTCACAACTGACTATAGAGGCCGTTGTTAAGAAAACTATGAAATTAATTTTGGTAACATCTGACACTTCATTACTATGTCGTGTTACGTATGAATGCATTTCAGTTCCGAGAGACTCCGTGTGCTGCATCACGCAAGTATTTGTATGCCACCGTCAGGACTTTAGTTCGGACGCTTTACCCTAATACGACCGACAATATTCCCTGCTTCCCTGAAATTTATAGTTGCAGCTCTTAATGACTCTTCGTCACTGCACCCATCGCCTGAATCGCCGATTTAAGTTGTACAAAATTAGCTGTCGCTAGTTTCAGGCCAACATTTCCGTCGAAGTCGAGCAAAATATATTTTTCCGTGTGGTTTTGTGAAATACGTTTTATCGAAGTTTAGTACACGACTATTGTCCTCAGCAAGCAGTGAGTGCATTTTACACAAAACTTCGTTCTTCCTGCTGCATTGTTTCTGCATTTCATTAAAAAATTTTGTCTATCATTAAGCTTTCAGATTCAAAAGCTAAGTGAGCGAAGATGATGACGAAGGGAAGTCTCTGAGGCAGAATAATTATTTTTTCTCGGGTATCACTCACTATTTTTCTAGTCATCGGATAGTCTCCTTTGTCTTAGTATTCAAATGCAGTTCTACGCACTAGATTATTGAAAAAATCGTTAAATTCCACAATTTCCGTCTACATTTATATTCCTTTCTTGGAGAATCAATACACGTGCTCACTTCTAGAGATTATGTCGATGTTAGTGCACTGTTAATACGGACCACAGTCGATTCGGAAATTTTTTGTCATTTCATGAATGTACCCAAAAGTGTTGACAAGATCAGTAAAACAATTTTCAGTACGTCTGGTATGACAATTGTAGATTATTTCTTAATGTCTTTTCGCCCTTTACGCACGCCGAATAGAGTAGCAACTACGCTAGGCTCTTGCTCTTGTATTTCGCTCACGACCAAACAAGTCAATGGACCATTTTACGGAAGACTGAAACCACACATGAGCTCACGACATCGCACGGAAAAACAGAACCTACTGCACTGGTAACAAAGATAGGAGGAGGGCGAAACAGCGCTTATCGCCGGTGGAATCTAGGGAGCGGATGTGACCTTGAATTCTCTAATTTTGTGAGGACCATTCCACTCGAACATACAAGTTTTGATTTAAGTTGTCAGTTCAATCTCTCACAGTTGTTATTTGCACTGACGTCGCTTATAAAACAGGAATAAAATAATCTCGTAGCTTTTTGGACAGATAGTTTACATGCAATTGTAGAAGCATAGGTGTTTCCGCACTACATGAGAGTTTACGCTAGTTTTACTTTGTACATACAAGCACTGCTGTGTTGGGAGCACTGTACTAGCAAATATCAAAGATATCCATAAACAGCTTACAGTTTAATACCACACTGACCTGGAAACAGATTACAATCTCTTCTAGAACTCGGATAAATCACTTCATCTGACTGCAATAGCAGTGAGCGAAAGGAGTACATGCAAGGTATCAGTCATTTGACACTGTAACACAGCCTCATAAGCAAAACATTGTCACTAACTGCTCAATAGTTCCTTGGTTCACCTCTGAATCGCAAAACAACGGAGATTATGTGTCGTATGGATTCAGTCAAGTCCCTTGTACGTTTCCGCGGGTATGTGGCACCATACGATTACGCTCAGTCACGCAGTCCCGCAAATTACGGGCCATTAGTTCATGCGAGCGGAACTGGCCACCGATAGATTTCCATATTTGATTCATAGTATTATAATCAGCCTAATTTCGTGGCAATGCATCAACGTGAGTTCATTGTCATGATCTTTAAACCACTGCAGCATCATTCTGGCCTTGTGAACTAACAGTTACTCTGCTAAGAGGCTATTGCCCATGGGGTAGAAATCAACCGTGATGGGATGCAGGCTATTCGCAATAACTTAGCAATGACTTCGATTACTGCCGCAAATCTCACGAAGGCCAAGATCAATGTACACCATTACAAAAGAAGTCCGTTCAATAAGTAATGCAAGACATTCTCACTCTCTGCGAATTTCAGTTGAAAAAATTCGTTGTGGGTCATCGTGGAATATTCCCGCTACTGCCCCTATAATTTCTTGAAGTCCGATAGGTGGCGGCCCTATACACTATGACCTATGTGATCAAAAGTATCCGGACAACGGGCTGAAAACGACTTACATGTTCGTGGCGCCCTCCGTCGGTAATGCTGGAATTCACTAAGGTGTTGTTCCACCCTTAGCCTTGATGACAGCTTCCACTCTCGCAGGCAAACGTTCAATCATTTCTTGGGGAATGGCAGCCCATTCTTGACGGAGTGCTGCACTGAGGAGAGGTATCGATGTTGGTCGGTGAGGCCTGACACGAAGACGGCGTTCCAAAACATCCCAAAAGTGTTCTATAGGATTCAGATCAGCACTCTGTGCAGACCAGTCTATTACAGGGATGTTACTGTCGTGTAACCGATCAGCACAGGCCGTGCATCATGAACAGGTGCTCCATCGTATTGAACGAGACAATCGCCATACCCGGCTTGCTCTTCAACAATGGGAAGCAAGAAGGTGCTTAAAAGAGCAATGTAGGCCTGTGCTGTGATAGTGCCACGCAAAACAACAAGGGGCGCAAGCCCCCTCCATGAAAAACACGACCGCACCATAACACTATCGCCTCCGACTTTTACTGTTTGCAGTACACACGCTGGCACATGACGTTCACCAGGCATTAGCCATACCCACACCCTGACATCAGATCGCCACATTGTGTACCGTAAATCGTCACTCCACACAACGTTTTTCTATTGTTGAATCGTCCAATGTTTACACTCCTTGCCCCAAGCTAGTCGTCGTTTGGCATTTACCGGCGTTGTGTGTGGCTTAACAGCGCCCGCTCGACCATGACATCCACGTTTTCTCACCTCCCGCCTAACTGTCATAATACTTGCTGTAGATCCTGATGCAGTTTGGAATTCCTGTGTGATGGTCCGGATAGATGTCTGCCTATTACACACTACGACCCTCTTCAACTGTCAGCGCTCTCTGTCAGTCAACAGTCGAGGTCGGCCTGTACACTTTCGTGCTACGTGTCCCTTCACGTTTCCACTTCACTATCACATTGGAAACAGTGGACCTAGGGATTATTAGGACTGTGGAAATCTCACGTATAGACGTATGACACGAGTCACACCCAGTCACCGGCAGCTGTGGCCGAGCGGTTCAGTCTGGAACCGGGCTACCACTACGGTCGCAGGTTCGAATCCTACCTCGGGTATGAATGTGTGTGATGTCCTTAGCTTAGGTTTAAGTAGTTCTAAGTTCTAGGGGACTGATGACCTGAGATGTTAAGTCCCATAGTGCTCAGAGCCATTTGAACCATTTTGACACCCAGTCACCGGACCACGTTCCAAGTCCGTGAGTTACGTGGAGGGCTCCATCCTGCTCTCTGACGATGTCTAATGACTACTGAGGTCGCTGATGTGGAGTACCTGGCAGTAGGTGGCTGCACAATGCGCCTAACATGAGAAACATATATTTTGGGGGTTGATAACATAGTGTATCTAGCTTTCAAAACGGCGTCTGTAACGGAGAAGTGTTCCAAGCAGGGAGCTGTCACTGGGTTGTTTTGGGGGAAAAGCAGAACTTCGCAGATTTTCATAGGCGCTTAGAAAATGTTTAGAGATACTTGACAGTAAACAAAACACGGTGAGTAGTTGAGCGAGGCGTCTGTCTTCACTGCAGCAAAGTCGCGCAAACATGTCCGTTCTCCAGAGCGCCAGCCAGCAGCACAAATCTGTAACTCCTGCAATGTTGGAACGCGCAGACACTCTCATACGAGGTGACTGACGAATCACAATCAAACGCCTCGCTGCTCAGTTGGGTGTCTCTGTTGGTAGTGCTGACACACTCGTCCGCCAGATAGGGTACGTGCCAGCTGTGTCGACATGGAGAAAAGCTGGAGTCGTCTGATGCGGAGTTCCATCTTCAACAACAAGTCCTAAACGACGTGCTCCGAAACACTTTATCTGCACCAGATCTGTCACAGATCTCCGCTTACCCTGTTTTATAGAGCGAGCCAGCCTGCGACCTTCACGTTCTGTCATGAGGGATGGACGTATAACACTTTTCCGTCTATTTCTGATTTCACCGTCCTTCAGCCACTTTCCAAACGATTCTCACATTAGTTGCACGCGAACAGCAGAGTGAATTCGCCGTTCGCGGTATGTTGATCCCCAGGCGGTGGGTCACGACAAACTGTTCTTTGTCAAAGGCGCTTGTGTCAGTGTATTTCCCTATTTGTGGCCCGTATCGTCTCTGCTCCGCTCATATACATTCCTTGTCGCGTGCACGCGCCTGCAATGCCACCACGAGGCATTCAGTCTCTCAGTCTCACGTTGCCAATTGGCCATAGCCATCTCGCCAGACGGTGTACTGGGAGTAGTGTGCAGCACGTGAAATACACTGTAACAGCCAGGGGCCCGCAATGAATTATTTTGGAGGAAAACCAGAGCATCACAGATTTTCATAGGCACTTGCACAACGTCTAGAGACACACTGCAGTAAAGAAAAACCCGGCGAGTCGCTGAGGCGCTGTCATCAGCGCAACAAGTTCGCGCAAACATGTCTTTTCTCCAGAGTGCCGGCCAGCCCCACAAAGCTGTGACCCCTGCTGTGTTGGAACGTGTGGTCACTCTCATTCACGACGATTGACGGATCACAATCAAACGCCTCTCTGCTCTGTTGGCAATGCTAACACACTTGTCCATCAGATGGGGTACTGGAAGATGTGTGCCCGCTGATGTTCCTCGGTGCCTAAACCACTGAGTGAGGTGGCACAGTGGTTAGCACACTGCACTCACCTTCGTGAGGACGACGGTTCAATCCCAGGTCCGGCCATCCTGATTTAGGTTTTCCGTGATTTCCTTAAATCGTTTCAGGCAAATGGCGGGATGGTTCCTTTGAAAGGGCACGGCCGTTCCCCGTCGTTCCCTAATCCGATGAGACCAATGACCTCGCTGTTTGGTCTCCTCCTCTACATCAACCGAACCCTTTGGTACCTACCAGAAGGCCACAGAGCACCAAAGGACGATCTGCGCGGAATTACTTGCACCTTACGAGACTAATGGTGACAGCATTTTGTCGAAGGCGATGACCTTCTCCTTCTCCATGACAACGCAAAGCCTCATAATAGTCCGTGCCTTCGTTCTTTACTTTTTATTCTATCTCGAACATCGTCTTCGTATCTCTAAGCCAAGAATTGCTAAAAATACCACCCGAAACAGTGAGCTGCCACTTGCTGATACATGTCGAGACTCAAGGAGTCATGAAGGAACTCCACAGAGGAAATCCCTGACCAATTCACATACGCGCAGCAATGTCTCAGCTTTGCAGTTTTCACTCAATAACGCAAATATTTAGGGGGCCCCTTACGACGAGATAGTTGCTGGCCAGTCACATTAATGTCACCAGGTGTCAGAAGTCTAAATAGCAACTTTTGCAGTGCTAACCGCTGCGAGACGTGCAGGGCGAGAGTCATTGAAGTTCCAGGAGGTACCTACAGAGATGGAGACCCATTCCGACTCCAGTGTCGTGGCCCACTGCGCTATGTTTCTAGGTTGAGGATACATGGCACGAACAGCCAGATCGAGGTGGTCCTTCAGACTCTAGATCTGAGTGAAATCCGGTGAGTTTGGTGACCAGCAGAGTGCGGTAAAGTCATCCTGGTGCTCTTAGAACCAGGCACGTACGCTAAGAACAAGTTGCAATGTACTGCATGTGGGGCTGGACAGGGCCCTCCATGGATATATGGATACTTGTGCTGATCCATTGTGCCTTCCAGAATGACGAGCTCACCCAGGGAATACTGCGGAAACGTTCCCCAGAGCATAGCGCTCCCTCCGACAGTTTTTTTTTTGTTTGCTTTCAGACTTTTCACATTGTACACGCCAACAGTGAAATTTAACCGTTTCGTAAATGCTTCCATCCTTGGCCCGAAAGCCAATGACCATGCACTTTTGGAATCACACAAATCGCTCCGTTTCCGTATTACGACAGCGACTGCACTATTTTCCGCTTTGTGTACCATCCACTGCTAGGGCTACCAAATGCCGTCTATGAGTGGTTCTTGCCCGCTGACGTCGAACACAAGAGATGGCCACATTAATGTGACTGGACGGTGTACTTATACGCCACATGCACTAGCCAGGTCTGCGTCATACACGGCACTATCAGATGCCATACCTCTGAGGAACCGAGCGAGATGGCGTAGTTGTTAGCACAGTGGACTCGCATTCGGGAGGACGACGGTTCAATCCCACGTCCGCCCATCCTGATTTAGGTTTTTTCCCGTGGTTTCCCTAAATCGCTCCAGGCAATTTCAGGGATGGTTCCTTTGAAAGGGCACGACCAACTTCCTTCCCCGTCCTTCCCTAATCCAATGAGACCAATGACCTCGCAGTTAGGTCTCTTCCCCTAAACAATCCGACCCCCCCCCCCCCCCCCCAACCGAGGAGGCAGTCGCAATAATCTGGATGCAGGAAACAAAAACGGAGACAATAACAAGGGGCAAAACGAAGATACAGAATTAAGTACTGAGTGAGCTGCTTTCGGCGTGTTCAGAATGCTACTTATGCGAAGTTGTAATCATGATTGATTTCATAGTTGGTAGGAAGAAGTATGTTGTCATCGAGGAGAGTCACTGAGTGACGTAGAAGTTGTTAGGAGCTTATTACTGATATACATTACCGGCCTGGCATCCAACAGTATTAAAGTAATGTCACGTTTTTGGGCAACGACGCAATCTATGACATACGAGGGGAATTCAGAAACCAAGTTACACGTGGCATTCCACACTAACTCTACTGAACAACAAGAGTGGCGCATTGTCAGAAGAGAGTACGTATTCCGGGTTTCCTGCAGAGACAGTTCTGCAGCCGTACTGATAACAGGCGGATTACAGTGAGCGAGTGAAATGACGTGACATCTGGAAATTTTACACAAAAATTGAAGAACGTGGGACAGTACGATCCTTGTGAGCCAAGTGTCTAAATTACACGAAAATTATTTTGTACCCTGACCCAGTCGGCGCTCACTTGTTCTCAAGCGAGTTTGGCGCCGAATTTGAATTTTGTTTACTTTCTCTCTGTCTGTCTCTGTTGTCTCTTCTTTTCTGTAAAGTTTCTTTAATGTATGAAACAGTGTGTCTTGGTATAGCGTTTTATATTCATTTATAACTTGTTTTTCGTGTGCTACTGCATTCTGCATGTGGGAGATTTCCTCTGTTGTTAGATTATGGTGTACGTTTTGGCTTGATTTTAGTATTTTTAAATCTGTTTCTATTGTTATTGGGTGATGGTTGTGTGTTATTAGGTGGTCAGCAAGTATGCTATGGAGATGGTAGCTTTTCATAGCTTTGAGATGGTCTGAATATCTTGTTTTAAAGTTCCTGCGTGTTTATCCTGCTTTATGTATATTGAGTGACAAGTGTTGCATGTGAGTTCTGTGGTATCGATAGCTACGATGCCACAACGCAGGTGCGCTCTGCTAGGTTAGCACTACGACACCGACACCGACGACAGCGCCCTCTAGCCGGCGCCGACGAGCGCCGCTCCAGATTCAGCCCATTTGATTTCGAGTAGACGACCAAGCAACATTGTTTCTATTTCATAGTGGACGAGCCACTACAGATTTTAACAGTGTAACTTGATACCAGCAGGGCTTCGCACCTACGTGCTCATCTCAACCAATGTTACGTAAGCCTAATGTAATCCTAATTCTTTCTATAGTAAATGTGATTTAAATTTAAACGCAGTACCTAAGCATTTCACCCTTTCCTGCTCCTACTCACTTCCTACATTCGGCCTACCCTTCACTTTACAGGCGCAGACCCACGCGCGGCCTACCAGGAGGGATACAAAACGTTCATAAATGCCTAATCTGTTGAATTTGTTAGCGTTTCTTGCGTTTAGAGCTTTTTCGGCATTGTGCTTTCTGTCCTGTACCCTATTTCAAGTCTTTGTTTCTCTAATGTGTCGCCTATTCTGTGAAAAATTTTGTTGTTTTAAGTGAATACGTGTCTTTGTGTGTATGTGTTGCTGCTCTGTTGTGTCTTTCATGTGCTCATTATCTGTGTGTTGTGGACTTCTCTGTTTGTAAGGTCTTGTGTGTCTGTGGCCTATTCATTCCTTTTTCTGTTCACTTATTTACTGGTTTAGTTTCTCTATCATATGAGTATGACAGCCATTTTCGACTATTATTGGTCGAGTGTAGTACTGTTTGCTTATTGGTATTGTGTTTAATCTGTAGAGCAAGAATCAGACGAGCATCGAGTTCCAGGCACTTGCAGGCAAGCTACACTGCACCCCTTGCTACCACGCTACAGAAGGGTGCGGAACAGAATGGCTAGAGTTGCTATAAAAGCGTAAACACCAGTTACTCCTTCGGATCTCGTTCAAATTTCGTCCATTAGCTCTCAACTGTTCCACCCTGTATATCAGAGAAAAAATTGCAGTCTCTCTGCACTTGAAAGGGATATGATCATATTTAGTGGGAGTGCTGGTCCATGACGTCCTTAGAGATGTCCCTGCGTCTGCTAGTAGGCCATCTGGAATCGAAGGCGTGTCAAAGGGGTTGCCTCTTTGGAAGCACAGGTTGTCTCTGTTCAGGTACATTTTTAAAGTGATCAACAAAGGTGGGTAGGTGGCACCTGGATGGTGCTGGACTGGAGAGAGCCGGCCGCGGTGGTCTAGCGGTTCTAGGCGCTCAGTCCGGAACCGCGTGACTGCTACGGTCGCAGGTTCGAATCCTGCCTCGGGCATGGATGTGTGTGATGTCCTTAGGTTGGTTACGTTTAAGTAGTTCTAAGTTCTATGGGACTTATGACCACAGCAGTTGAGTCCCATAGTGGTCAGAGCCTTTTTTTTTTTTTTTTTTTTTTTTGACTGGGGAGACCTAAGACTACCCTATGCCATTTTCTCCACTCATGTGTCAATTCCGCACCCCTTGCGACCACGTTACAGAAGGGTGCGGAACAGAATGGCTAGAATTGCTATAAAAGCGTAAACACCAGTTACTCCTTCGGATCTCGTTCAAATTTCGTCCATTAGCTCTCAACTGTTCCACCCTGTATATCAGAGAAAAAATTGCAGTCTCTCTGCACTTGAAAGGGGTATGATCATATTTAGTGTGAGTGCTGGTCCATGACGTCCTTAGAGAAGGGTTCAGCCATCCGAGAGGTATCAGCACTGTCAAAGGTTGTCAAGGTACCCACCGGGATGTGACGCAAAGCCAACTCCATTTTCTCGGTTGAGGATCCATGGTGCTACCTCAGCTTCTCAATTGGGTTTAAATGCAGGGAATTCGGCGGACTTTGGTGGCCATGGAAGTACGGTAAACTCATTCTGGTTCTCTTCTAACACGTAACTTTTCCTGCTGGTAGATGGCATCATGCTGAGGAGAAACGAACCGCATGTAGGAGAGGACTTGGTCCCTAAACATGGAAATATAGTTTTGTTGATCAACTGTCCCTACCAGGAAGACGAGTCACCCAAGGAATGCGACGAAAACATTCTCCAGACCGTAACGCTGCCTCCTGCGGCCTGGACACTTCCGTCCATGGTGTTCATCACACTACGAGCTGTCGTTTTAGAAGGCGAAATGTTTGAGAATCAACGCCCCAATGGAGGCGATGGTTTCACTGAGCCCACTACGCCACCCCTAGAGCAATTTGGTGTCGATTCTGAATGGCGGTGAGTTTCAGATGCTTTCCTCAGTCACCCATAAGAAAACCGCGTCATTCCATCGGTGGGCGTTGTGGCTCTAACCTCCAATGAAGAAGAGGCGTCAAAAGAAGGGGTGGAAAGTCGGTAAGAGACTGACGACCTTCCCATTGCTGGTCACATCCATGCTGGCGCTGGGCATAATGCTGGTGAAATTTAGTGCCAATGGGACAAAATGACCCACATTAAAGCTATGAACTCTCTCTCTCCCTCTTTTTTTTTTATGCTTTGCCGAGCCCGATAATGACGTAGTAGGGTGCCGCACTTTTGCAAGGTTGTAGGCGCTTTGAGCCAAAATTCAAACTTGTGCCTCGCAATAGGTGACCATTACAGGGATGCAAAAAGCTGTCGTCCAGTTGTGTTGAGCATCGTAGATGTAGAACATAGTATTCCTCAACAGCGTGTAGAAGTAGTTCGTAACGGCTTTTAGGCGGAAAGTCCTGACTGAGGATGCAACCACCGAGCAATGGTTTAGAAACGTGCCGAGGCGCACAGAAGCGCCGGTCTGCGGCTCGGAGAACGCCACGCAGGACCAGGGGCCAAACAAGCGGCCGTCAAGCAGCAGAGCGCGGCTCCGGCGTACCTGTTACCTGTTAGGCGCGGATGTTTGGAGAGTTTCGCCGGCCCGGCACCGCCGCGGGCGCCTCGCCCGCGCAGCCACTGTGCCTTGTACTCAGCCGCGCGCCATCGATTACCCATAAAGCCAGCAGCCAGCAACGTCCTCAGCCGCGGAGGAAGCGGAAGAAATTGGCCGGAGGACCTGCGCCAGAAGGAAGGGGCTTGTGCTGCCCGGAAAACGATAACGAGCGATAAATTTAGAGAGTTGTCTTGAACCCCGAAGAAACCGGTCAGCTGCGTGCAAAAATGTCTGAGCATTTCCCCGATGTCTTTTATGTGTGACCAAAAGGAAAAGCCATATGGAAAAAGACTCACTGCAAAGAAACTACTGTAAAAATTAGGTTATCTGTTGTGGATGTTCTAGAACACTGGTCGTCTAACCATTTTCATTCAAGAGGCAATACTGACATTTGGAGCAGCACTTCGGGTCGCGTAAGTCCTGATCTTATTAATTCCATAAATTAGTTAGGTTGTTCCAAAACGATCTTTACAACTTTGATCACGTATCTCTCAGAAAAAAGGTTTACGTAGCGCAATGTAACTCTTAGTAGCCATTCAAAAGAGTGCTGAGATCCAGGAGAAGGGTTTGGGTTGATTTGGTGGAACAGACCAAACAGCGAGGTAATCGATCTCATCGGATTAGGGAAGGATGGGGAAGGAAGTCGGCCGTACCCTTTCCAAGGAACAATCCCGGCATTTGCCTGGAGCTATTTAGGGAAATCACAGAAAAATCCTAAATCAGGATGGCCAAGCGCGGGATTGAACTGTCGTCTTCCCGAATGCGAGTCCAGTGTTCTAACCACTGCTCCACCTCGCTCGGTCCCGAGGGAAGGATCGGGATTAATTTAAGGAAAACAATTGGAAGGGTGGCCCAACTTGGTGTGTCACTTACCATTCCCAAACTAATTCTATAATAAGCCACCTAACAGTTACTACTATTTTTGCCAAATTCGTACAAATCGTTAAGGTTCTTAAATTAGTATCACAATGCGTGAGGACATTTGCATTACGCACAAAATTTTAAATGGTTCTCGAAGAACATGTCAACTGTGCAATACAGTGGTGGCCCAATCACAAAAAGATAACTGATTAAATAAACCTGTGGTGGCACTCTTTCCGCGCAACTAGCATCGAAGCTGTGGTCTGATCCCACAAGTGCTTGAATATAAGTACAACAAATGTTAAATAAAAGACGTTAAAATGCTTTCATTTCCACTGCATCTGTAAGCTCCAGGCCAACTCCAAGGCAATAAATTAGACACAAATACATATAATGTTGGTATCCAAAGTCCATTAGCCACTGAACCACCAGGATGTACAAAATCACGTTAATTTTTTCTTTTATTAACAGTACTAGGGAGCGTAAGGCAAATGACATTCTGGTGTCATAAGACAACGTTATTCTGTTCCCATATAGACAAGATACAGCCAAGCTGGCCAAACTACCACGGTGCAAAAACCGAAGCAAACATAATAATTCACCGCTTAGCCACAAGGCTGTTACAGGTAAATCAAGTAAGTACTTAAAGAAACTACTGGGCCCCTAAAACACTATTAAAATGATAATGACAAGTAAACTCTTATTTTTAAGAAACTCAGTGCTCAGTTTGCCCAAAGGCTTTCATCACACGCCCACAAGGACCTTAAAAGAATAAAAAGGCTGAGTAAATTACTTCCCCATATCACTAGCGCCAAGTCGAAATCCGATGACAACCCGCCGCGGCACGATACGAAAAGAATGACAATAAACTACCCATCCTGAGACTGGAACAGGAGATCCGTGGAAGGGCGTGTGACCCGCCAACATCTAGGCCTCGTACCGCGTCCCTGACTCGGGCCAGCAGAGCAGCAACGCGTCAACCGCTGCCGATGCGAGGCTGTCAACATATACCAAACAACAATCAGCAAGCAAATACGATACAAATTAACATGCACAGCAATACTTTAACGGGCAATTAAAGATTATTTTCAAGGAAATCAATTATTAAAGTATAGGAGCGGCCCGTTCTTAAACACTGCTATTTAACCTTTATAGAAATAACAAGAAACAATGTACAAAGTCATATAAAATATAATCACATAATAACGAAACAAGATTAAGTAAGACAACGTATTCCTTTACTGGGGAACCTTGGGAGCTAATACACACTGTAATTTGGATACACACCAAATGGCAGGTGGTCAGATGAACTTTACACCTGTAACCCGAACGGCTCCTCAACACGGAGTAAGAGAGTGTGCAAATGCAAACACGCACACACACATGACCCACAAGTGCGTATCTTCAGGCTGAGTGCACACAACTGTAGTTAGAAGCCAAACCCAATAACTTGAATCATGAAGGACCACAAAGTTACAACAAAGAGAAATTACAATCAGTAGTACCAAAAACTCAATGATATCAAACAGAGATTTCAAGTACCAGATTAAAATTGCAAATAGTAGCATGACGCTTACAGAAAGCTCCAGGCTGACACACACAGGCGCAAAGCCGGCCAGTGTGGCAGAGCGGTTATAGGCGCTTCTGTCTAGAACCGCGATGCCGCTACGGTCGTATGTTCGAATCCAGCCTAAGGCCAATAGCTTCAGGACTCCAGGTAGACACTAGATAATACTGCCCTCCTGCTCGTAGCTGCTAACACGTTGTTCCTTACATCTCGGGGTATTTAGCACACTACGAAAGGATACACTTCGTAAACGGGTTGCACGAGGCGAGAGCCGCTCCTTGGCCGCCAAATTCGCCGGTAGCAACAATCAACGCAGCAGGGAAACGCGGGCCCCCATAGCCCAACGGTCAACGGTTTCAACGCGCTGCAATCGCCAGAATACCGAGTACTGAAGCACACCCTTCCAGCTCCGCGTGCCACTCGCCACTCACTACCGCAACGCCCCAGATAACCAAACAAGATGATACGACGAAGGACGGGAACGATAGAACGCACGCACAACACAAATACTAAACACCTTTTTCCAAAGCTGTTTCACAGAGGAAGACCGCACTGCAGTTCCTTCTCTAAATCCTCGCACAAATGAAAAAAATGGCTGACATCGAAATAAGTGTCCAAGGAATAGAAAAGCAACTGAAATCACTCAACAGAGGAAAGTCCACTGGACCTGACTGAATACCAATTCGATTCTACACAGAGTACGCGAAAGAACTTGCCCCCCTTCTAACAGCCGTGTACCGCAAGTCTCTACAGGAACGGAAGGTTCCAAATGATTGGAAAAGAGCACAGGTAGTCCCAGTCTTCAAAAAGGGTCGTCGAGCAGATGCGCGAAACTATAGACCTATATCTCTGACGTCGATCTGTTGTAGAATTTTAGAACATGTTTTTTGCTCAAGTATCATGTCGCTTTTGGAAACCCAGAATCTACTCTGTAGGAATCAACATGGATTCCGGAAACAGCGATCGTGTGAGACCCAACTTGCTTTATTTGTTCATGAGACCCAGAAATTATTAGATACAGGCTCCCAGATAGATGCAATTTTCCTAGACTTCCGGAAGGCGTTCGACACAGTTCCGCACTGTCGCCTGATAAACAAAGTAAGAGCCTACGGAATATCAGACCAGCTGTGTGGCTAGATTGAAGAGTTTTTAGCAAACAGAACACAGCATGTTGTTATCAATGGAGAGACGTCTACAGACGTTAAAGTAACCTCTGGCGTGCCACAGGGGAGTGTTATGGGACCATTGCTTTTCACAATATATATAAATGACCTAGTAGATAGCGTCGGAAGTTCCATGCGGCTTTTCGCGGATGATGCTGTGGTATACAGAGAAGTTGCAGCATTAGAAAATTGTGGCGAAATGCTGGAATATCTGCAGCGGATAGGCACTTGGTGGAGGGAGTGGCAACTTACCCTTAACATGGACAAATGTAATGTATTGCGAATACATAGAAAGAAGGATCCTTTATTGTATGATTATATGATAGCGGAACAAACACTGGTAGCAGTTACTTCTGTAAAATATCTGGGAGTATGCGTGCGGAACGATTTGAAGTGGAATGATCATATAAAGGTAATTGTTGGTAAGGCGGGTACCAGGTTGAGATTCATTGGGAGAGTCCTTAGAAAATGTAGTCCATCAACAAAGGAGGTGGCTTACAAAACACTCGTTCGACCTATACTTGAGTATTGCTCATCAGTGTGGGATCCGTACCAGATCGGGTTGACGGAGGAGATAGAGAAGATCCAAAGAAGAGCGGCGCGTTTCGTCACAGGGTTATTTGGTAACCTTGATAGCGTTACGGAGATGTTTAGCAAACTCAAGTGGCAGACTCTGCAAGAGAGGCGCTCTGCATCGCGGTGTAGCTTGCTCGCCAGGTTTCGAGAGGGTGCGTTTCTGGATAAGGTATCGAATATACTGCTTCCCCCTACTTATACCTCCCGCGGAGATCACGAATGTAAAATTAGAGAGATTCGAGCGCGCACGGAGGCTTTCAGACAGTCGTTCTTCCCGCGAATCATACGCGATTGGAACAGAAAATGGAGGTAATGACAGTGGCACGTAAAGTGCCCTCCGCCACACACCGTTGGGTGGCTTGCGGAGTATGAATGTAGATGTAGATGTAGATGTAGATGTAGACAACTGGCGCTAGCAGGACAGTGCACGTGCCCTCACAGAAGCCGGCCCGGTTCAGATTCAATGTGTGCCCCCTCTGTTGCAGGCAGGATATTTAAGCGATATTCCACTCCGTCACAGGCCTTGCCCAATAAGTCGACACTAACGTGTGCAATTGCTGCTATGATGTAAACACATAGTTCAAGCAACGCCCGTGCGGGTGACTGGTAGACAGCATGCTTCACAAAAACCCCAAATTAAAAAAAAACTGGATTGGTATTGTTCTCGAGATATTTAGTACCAGGAAATGGATCCTCCTCTGCCAGTTCATCTACCTGGACATCTGTCGTCCAAAGCATTCCTAACGATCGAGGCCCAGTCAGAAGGGACTCTATCTTGCTGGAGCTTGATATCAGGTTGAAAATAAAAAAATTGTTTCAGCATGTGCAGGTAAATTGTTGAGGTTATTGATGACTCTACATAGTAAAACGGCTTCACCATAGGTCCATCAAGCAGACGACACCACATGATTACCTTTGAACTATAGCGCACAATTTTCATTCTAAGATGGGTTCAAATGGCTCTGAGAACTATGGGACTTAACTTCTAAGGTCATCAGTCCCTTAGAACGTAGAACTACTCAAACGTAACTAACCTAAGGACATCACACACATCCATGCCCAAGGCAGGATTCGAACCTGCGACCGTAGCGGTCGCGCGGTTCTAGACTGCAGCGCCTAGAAACCGCTCGGGCACCCCGGCCGGCATTCTAAGATGGGGATACTCAGTTTCGCACATACTGTCGGTTTATCTTTCCAGACGCATGAAAGCAAGCTTCGTCACTAAACATCACCTTTTTCAGACAGTCTGGGCCTTCATCGATGTAACTCAAATGCTTTTCGCTTTGGCCTACCATCTGGTTGAAGTGCAAGCAACAGCTACACCTTGCAGGCATTAATTTTCAGTCTCTTGTGTAGCACTGTGTGCACCGTGGTTGATGTCAGCTACACTAGTCGAGATGCTTGATCAATTATTTGATTCTGCTCTGCATAAATGCCTGTTGCGCCCGTTTCACGTCTGTATCACTAGTTCTCGAGCGTCAGAACTTTTCCTCTTTATCACACTTCGAGTTCCTTGAACCTGGTGTCTGTTGGTCGGTCGTGATGGTGGTGTGCTTCTGTAACGTGTGTTCGGAAGATCTACTGAACCAGGGTGTCAGATCTGGTCTCTGTCAACCATTCCACACACAGTATACCATCTACTGGGGGTAGCCAGTCTAGAAGTAGCTAACCTGCAAAAACAAAAACAAAAAAAAACAGGAACTTTTACTTTGTATGAACAATATGCTCAAAACGCACCTTTCTTTCTACACACATTCCTGAAATACACGTGATCACAGTTAAATATCATTTTGGAATATAATGAATGTTATGAGCCCCCAATAGACTGCTTTAGTGAGAGCGCGTTAAGTCGGTTTAAGCTAGGTTAAGTTGGCCGTCGTCACAAAAGTACTAATCGTTAAGAGTCGGTAGCATTCGGAACACTTCGTGTCGGCTGTTCTCTGTTTCGGATTGCTGCCCCTCAACGACCCACAAGCTATGACACACTATATGTCCTACGGAGTGTTGTCATTTTCTTTTTGAGCGGATGATTATCTGATTAATAGAAGTAATTGTCCGCTTATTTAAATCCGTTATGCAGTATGAGACAGGGATCATAAATGTTAACTCAATAGTTTCAATTATTTTCTTCATATCAGTGCATCTTCTTGCAACAGCTTTAATTTAATTTCATATTCCTTGCTACAAATATGTACTGCATTTGAAGATGCCTGTCTCTGTTATGTGCATATACGAATTCATGATACTTTCGTTCGAAATTTATACTGTAGTACCTTATCGGTACGTGACACCCGCGCCGGTGAGTTGTCGGTACTGGAACACAAACGAGAAAACATTCCCTCACTCACTCCTTTAAGGCCGCAGTGGCTGCACTACTCCACTCTCGCCTTCTACCTCTCCCCCGACCCCCTCTCGCCCCTCTCGACCTCTCACTTCGCTCAAGGCTCAATTCTCCAAAGTCAATTAAAATTAAACGCATTTTAAAAAATTACTGTCTCCGTGTTTTTATTTGTCTCAGAGAGGAAAATTAAACTCTTAAGCAGCTCTTAACGTTAGTAGACGGATTTTCACTTATTCTAGCAGGTATTTTCTCATTTTGAATCCTAGCTGTGCTTCGCAAGCTCCACACAACGGCAACCAAATCAGGGAGCTAACTAAACGCTTTTCTACGCTACAACAATTTATAATAGTACACAAATACAATTCGGATACGCTTACATTGGTTTGGTTGATCCACCATTTGTAGGCTCAACCATTGTGTACTCATTATCAGTCTCGTACTTAGTAGGGGGTTTAAATCTAACAGTATTTTATCACATGAAAAAACAGACGGGATAATAGACGTTTTCACCTCAGAAAAAATTATAATGTATCGCAATGCAGAAATATGGACGGTACTGTAGTTAGCATCCAGTTGATAGATTTCATTTTAATTAACAATGCCTCTCTGTAAACCTCCATATGAGCGCAAAATTCCTGTAAGCTTTTGTAGCCGCACAAAATCTCTCTAATTTCAACGTCATAACTGTTTTGTAAGATATGTGTGAGAGAATTAATGCTTCTAGTCTCTCGGAATTTCAAGTCTAAACTGTAGTACACCGCCTGTCTTACAGTGTCTGTTACTGGTTTTGGATGAGGATATTAGAGACGCTCTCGTGGTTTCTACACGAACCAGTGACAAAAAGCGTCACTCTTCTCTCCTGCGTAGTAAATTCGCATACTGACTAGCAATACTCACAAGGGAATGGTCCAATAACACATGTCGAAATCTACCCTGAAACTTTTTACACAGGAAGAAGACAACGAAATAAATGCACTGTCAAAATTTTAGCTGCTAAGAATCATTGCAAGTATAAAAACCAAGTAGTGAAAATTTCTAAATTCGTAGCGCGTCAGGCGGCGGTAGAAATCTACACCTCTACTGGCGCTGTAGCAACTGCGCATGCGCATCTAGGCACACACCCCACACGCACACACACGCACACACACACACACACACACACAGGCGAGGTAGGGGGAACATCTGTAAACAGGAAACACGACACAACCCAATCGTAATTTGTAAAGGACGTTTCAGGTTACCGTTCGTTGATAGCTTCTCTGAAACTATTCTCTCGAATTAGCCTCTCAAGTAACGGCTATTACAAATTCTCAGCTGGTTTTTGCAGTATTGGTAAGTGCTGACAACACTGATATACCTGAATTAATATTTATTGTGCTTTCGTAAGGCATTTCTGCTAATAGTACCTTTATTCTTTCTCCCAGTTTCACAGAAATGTGGAGTCCAAATAACGTTCTCAGTTTAGCAAAGATGAGATATGAAGAACGTAGTTTCCAGCAGAAATCATCTAATTCTCCTTAGGACGTACATATGTGTCATTTGTTAGTTGTTTTCCTTTACATTCATTCGAATGACATCGACATTTCGTTTGAAATTTGGATACGTTAGAAGAAATAGGAAATAACTGTGACGATTACATGAACTGTGGTTCAGGAGGGCGTCAGTTGTGCCAATAACAGTTCTGAAGAATATCTTCCAAGCCTAAAAAAAAAAAAAACACGTATTGCAAATGCTTTCGGCGATAAAGAAAAGGCAGTGAAATATTGGTTAAACGAAGGAGAGAAAAAGTACTTGAAGTCACGCAGTGTGCAAAGGCGTTTTTGTTTCGTAAAATCGGAGCGTCAACTGTATACATGGATGAATGAATTACATGAAGTAAGAAATATGCGCCAAACGGAAACAGGACAGCATCTGAATGAAAAACTGTTCGAAAGATTTAGAACTGCTCGTGAGAGGCTATGCACAGTTACCGATGGAGATTAAGAGACTGGCTCTCCGAATTGCATCTGACACAAACATTGCTAATTTCCAGGCTTAGTCGACCTGGCTACGCATGTTAAAAGAATCGTACAAAATAGGAAGTCGCAAAATTGCGAAGTTTACGTCTGGTAACAGACACACCGTCAGGTGGTTTGCGGAGTATGGATATAGATGTAGATGTAGATGTGTAGCGCAGCTGCCAGTGATATACAATGCTATAGATAAATTCATAGCTGTCATAAAGACGAAACTTGCTGTTATCCCCGCAACTGCCGTTTATAACGCCGATCAGTCAGGTTTCGTGAAAGAACCGCGTGCACACCGCACTTTATCGTTTCGGGTAGAAAAAAAAGACAGAGTCGGTTGCCCAATCAATGAATACAATGACACATTCATATACGATTATGCCAGTGATAAGTATGACTGATTTACTGTTTACGTAGAGGTATGTCTTCAAGAACCGCAAGGCAAATTAGGATCAAATATTTAAAAAATTGACTATTTATTTTATTTAATCGTATGGCTAGGGCCCCAGTCGGGCAGGCCGTTCGTTTTGACGCCACTTCGGCGGCCTGCAGGCGATGAGGATGATGGGATGATGATGAGGACAGCACAACAGCCAGTCCCTGGACGGAGAAAAATCCCCGACCCAGCCGGGAATCTAACCTGGTCCCAGAGGATTGACAACCCGTCACGCTGACCTGTCAGCTACCGGGGGAGGACAAAAATGGGCTGTTTAGCTGCAAAAATCTTGTAATCGACGTATCAAAATCTGGAAAAATGGGAAAGAGTAATTTTTAACATTTCGTTTGAAACGTATTGCTACCAGCTGCAGAAACTAATTCATTGGTTTTGTTCGACTCATGGTCTGGACATGAAGACACCTCTCTTTTTGTGGAGAACGACGAAAAATCTGTAGATGTAATCTGGATTCCGCCTGGAACTACTAGTGCGATCAAAACTCTCGATAAAGACGTTTTTCGACAGTGGAAGGAATTTTTCAGGAAATTATCATACAATATAATTTCCGATACCTCTCTCTCATTTCAGGTTTATCAGCGGAACAGTATACTTAAGCTCCAGTCATTTGTGCATTACCAGTTTTCTTCGCGACGCTTTACGAATTTGATCAAGTATGCGTGTTGTGCAGCGCAATATGCAGAACAACGGCGGGGACCATTTCTGACTCCATCCCAGTTCTGTCTAAATAAAACGTGTGGTTACTGCGAAGTGTCTGACTGCATCAATTTTTCCTTTGCCCGGTGTGCTTGGTGTAAGAAAAATGTTTGTTTTTGTCAGTCATTAGACAGTTGGTATTTTTGTGACGACAACTGACAATAAACAAAGAACTGTTTCACTGATAGTCAAATGTACAACATTCAAACATTATTATAAGGAATGGCATACAGGAATTGTTATAACAAGTAGTATCGCAAGACACATTTCATTTCAACAAATTACAAGTCCTTATTGATTGTCCGTGACATCAAACACTGCCATGATTTTATTTTCTCTGCCAGCCACTTTTAACAGAAATACGTGTGCAAGAATTGAACTGTCGATTTGAAGTCATTCAAAAAAATATTTGTGTAGGTTAGCCAGGTTTTCATTGGAGCAAACAAGCTAACAAGCACGAACAAAAGAGAATTCTGTCTGGTGTCCCCGGTAGGCCTCTTTGCGGATCTTCCGGCTGGACGCCACTGCAGCTGCTTATGTGTCCCTAACCTTCCTCATATACCTAACCGGAAAATGGATACATGCAGTTTAACGAGGAATCCGAACCACGTGTCTTTCGTGGCCACTCCAACATCTGTGAGAAGTGAATGCTCGGTTAAAAATCATAGTGAAGAAATTGTCGTCTGAACGAGATTTGATCCCGCGCTCTCTGGATCACGAAATAAAAGGATATGACCATTAGACCTTACACGCGTAATGGAAACATTTAAACGCTAGCTGTGTCACTTCTTGAGATGATGCTCGACATCGGTAATTAGTGTTCTGTTTACAAATTTCCCCTCAATGCTTATGAGAAGCCAGGGAAAACTGGCAGCCAACATACAAAGAAAATTATGATGGATCAGTGGTTCAAATGGCTCTGAGCACTATGGGGCTTAACTTCTGAGGTCATCAGTCCCCTAGAACTTAGAACTACTTAAACGTAACTAACCTAAGGACATCACACACATCCATGCCCGAGGCAGGATTCGAACCTGCGACCGTAGAGGTCGCGCGGTTCCAGAATGTAGCGCCTAGAACCGCTCGGCCACTCCGGCCGGCGCTCTACCCTTCATTCGAGCCCAGCGAAACCCTACATTTCAGAATGATAATGCACGACCGCATGTTCCAGGTCCTGCACGGGCCTTTCTGGATACAGAAAATATTAGACTGTTGCGCTGGCCAGCACGTTCTCCATATCTCTCACCAATTGAAAACGTCTGGTCAATGGTGGCCGCGCAACTGGCTCGTCACTATGCGCCAGTCACTAGTCTTGATGAACTGTGGTATCATGTTGAAGCTGCATGGACAGCTGTACCTGTACACGCCATCCAAGCTCTGTTTGACTCAATGCCCAGGCGTATAAAAGCCGTTATTACGGACAGAGGTGGTTGTTCTGGGCACTGATTTCTCAGGATCTATGCACCCAAATTGCGTGAAAATGTAGTCACATGTCATTTCTAGTATACTATATTTGTCCAACGAGTGCCCGTTTATCATCTGCATTTCTTCTTGGTGTAGAAATTTTAATGGACAGTAGCGTATTAGCACAACGTTTATAGGCAATGTTCGTTACCTTGTGTTGTCTTCCGTTTCCTCTAGTATAAACGAGTCTACCCACATACAAGCGAATGGTAGTGAATTTTCGGCAAATGCTCATTCGCAAGTGTTCGCTTCCATTCGCTCCATTGTAAACCAGGCTTTAGGTGCTTAAACTTGGTGTCTGTGAACTCCGGATAATTCCGCTACGAGGCACGGAGTGAGTGCGCCGAGTCGCGCGCTAAGAGGGCAGGGCAGTACAAACCGCTGTTATAAGCTGTTCTTCACGCGGCAAAAATGTGTAACTCCAACATTTTTTACAACATATTTGCAGTGCCTCGTAGTAGACAAAGTTTTGGCAGTGCATTTCTTTTGTTGACTTCTTCCTGTGTAAAAAATTTCAGGATAGGTTTCGACATGTCTTATTGGACCATTCCCTTGCGAGTGCTACAGAAACGAGTCTTTCGTAAGCTACTTTCTTCGTGGGTGAGTTATATTTCCTGAGAATTCTTACATGAACATGTGTGGTATCTGCTTTTCCTACAGCTGGTTTTCTTAAGGGCCACATACACATGCTATCAACAAGGTGCATCCCGTGTGAGGCAGTTGATTAGGCGAAGTGGAGTGCTTGCTACAGAACACATACTTGACTACAATTACATCACAACTCTAACGACAACTCGCACGACGGCACGGAAGACGGGCGAATGCACGTCTCAGCCTCTCAACACTTACAGGTCATGACAGCCATAGCTTGTGCGAATGAGCATAAGGAATGTCAAAAGGAGATTAGGAAAGGAAAATCTACTTCTCCACCTTCACCAGTGCCGGCCGGGTTGGCAGAGGGGTTCTAGGCGCTACAGTCTGGAACCGCGCGACCGCTACGGTCGCAGGTTCGAATCCTGCCTCGGTCATGGATGTGTGTGTTGTTCTTAGGTTAATTAGGTTTAAGCAGTTCTACGTTCTAGGGTACTGATGACCTCAGAAGTTAAGTCCCATAGTGCTCAGAGCCATTTGATCATTTTTGAACCTACACCAGCACTCCGGAAGCCGTCTTACAGAGAATGCTGGACTCTAGTTCTGGCACCATTATTTCCTTTTTTTTAATCGGAAATGGCGAATGAGGAAGATTATTATAGGGAAACCTCCGTGTTTGCCCTGATTTCTTCGATTTTCACGTTGTGTTAAGTGAGATGTGTTATAGAGGAGCCAATACACTACGGAAAAAGAGTATCACCTTTCCGAGACCCCGATATTGCCTCCCATTGCGACGTATAAGTCTTAAATTTCGCTTAAAAGTGCGTAGCACCCGGCGATGTGACCATAGGCTTCAACGACGCTTCAGACAGAAGGTATCGACACATGCGAAAAAAGGATACAGTCTGACGTTCAGGTGAGGTGTTAGTTGGGTTAATGATGTCATATTCGCACAAAATTTCACGAAAATTCTTCCCATCTCCATCGTGGACGTGTCATACGCCAAGGAGGTCGTCACACACCCATTATCCCCTTTTACCCTCTCTTTTGACGCCCAAGTGGTGCAGATCAGAACCGTGACACCCAACGCTGAAATCACTTCAGACACATCGCAGAATCAGCACAAAAAGTCCTCAGGAGGTAGCACGTCAGTGAAATCACCCCTTCCCTTGCGGCGTTAATTTGCACACTTTTCGCGGTCTAAAACTACAGTTCGCAGTTTTCTAGGTAACAGGAGCACGTTCTTGGCAACGTTCGACACCGCTCTCATCCCCCAGATGATTCAGCCCCATTTTAAAGATATTGTAGAACTGCAACTCCCATGAACGTTATCTAACGCCTTTGGTAATGTAGAGCATCCGAAATTCTTGCTCAGGTGTAATAAATGGAACCATTAGGGCCTGTTCAGTACCATGCGATGAAATCTGAACGAACCAGCAAAAGGTGTTTTGGTTTTTTCAGCCCTCCTCTTTCGCGCCTTCCTGTGGCGAGATCACAGAGGAGTGCGACATTGACACATGCGAGAATAAGATAGCTAAGCGCTGCTATAAGGACACCCAGTTTGGTAACAATCTTGGAGCCACCTAAGCACATTTGTTAAGCATCTTAAAAATGTATCCTACCTGCCACGCAGTTGAGTGTTGCCTTGTTGCTGCTCTAGCGCCTAAGGCAGGCAACCCATATGACCCTTGAACTGGTGTCGAAGTCTCTGACACGTACATTTTTAAAATGCTACACAAAAGGTGCGTGCGTGCTACCGAGAGTGTTGCCGAACTGTCCAAGGTCCTAGGGGGATCCTTATCGCTTTATTCACGAACATGTCAATGTTCTACTCCTCCACAGCCACGCCACAGAAGAGCGCGAAACAGGAGCTATGAAAAAGCATAAACACTGTTTGCTGCTTCGCATCACTTTCATATTTGGTCGGGTAGTGTTGAACGGCCCCTAGCGATACCACCCCGTATACCACAGCAAAACTTGCGGCCGCACTATATTCCCTTGGTGTCAGATCACGTTCAGTGGAAGTGCAGTCCCATGATGTTCTCAAAGTGGAATCGTATCGTCCGGGGCTGACAGCACTGCTGAACGATGTCAAGAACATCGTACTCTTGCTCATCGCACTGGAAAGTATCGATTTCGATAGTGACATGTGTGTAAATCAATGCCCCAAGGGTAGATATGGTTTTATTGACACCAACTGAGCAACGTCCAGCGTGCTGTTTGTTTGAAATGTTTTCGTCGACCACCCACAAGAAAATCTCGTGAGTTCAACGCTGGGTGTCGCGATTCTGATCTCCATCGCAGAGTCATGAAAAGAAGTGAAACGTGCATAATAGAGGGTGTGACGACCTTGCCGTGGCAGCACCGTGATGGACATAATTTCTAGGAAATTTGGGGACAGTGTGACATCATTAACCGACCTCACATGACCTTCCGAGCTGTAGCCTTTCTTTCTGCATGTGTGACACCTGTTTGAAACGTAGCCGAGCATCACAGTTTTGTACCGTTACAGAGGAATGTTGTACGCACCTTTAAGCGAAATCTCAAACTTATACGTCGCAGTGGGAGACAATTAATTTAGAGTATCGAAAAATTGATACTTTTTCCCATTGTATATATTGCCTGAAACTTACTGGAACGTCCTCTCTCAGTGTGTGAACAGTAAAATTCTCTAAGATACATCAAGCCTCCCTTATAGTGTTTGCCAATGGAATTGGTTGACAAGCTGCTTAATTCTGTCGCATCCATTCCATTAAACGATGCCGTGTCGAAACGCGCCGCTCTTCGTTGTGTCTCCCATACCGCTTATGTTAACCCAGCGTGGTAAGGGCACCAATTTTGTAACTCGCTTCTTTCACGGATGAATTATATTTCCTTTATACTTTTCCAATGAGTTTCCCCCTGGCGTCTGCTTTACCTACAATTTTTCTTATGTGACCATTCCACTTTAGATCTAGCCGGATGGTTATTCTTGGATATTTTACAGTAGTTGCCTTTTTTCACTTATTTGTCGCCAATAGTGCAATCGTTCAAAAATGGATTCTTCATCTATTTATGCACAGCACGTTTCTTTTATTTACGTTCAGGGCCAACTTTTAGTCGCTTCACCAACCATTGATCCACTACTGGTCTTCCTGCATACAGATATCATACAGGCATCATCTGCGAATGGCCTTATGGAACTTCCGACGATGTTCATATTCAACTAGAAGAATGCAGAAGGTTGAATTTTACCATACAGACAGTCTGCAAAAATCAGCAGAGTCGCCTAACTGGTGAGGTATCAAGAATGGTGCCCGAAGGGTTCAGTCTTCGTTCCCTTATTGTTTTTAATATATATTAATGACTTGCCTCTCTATGTTCATCAAGATGCAAAGCTAGTTCTTTTTGCTGATCATTCAACTATAGTAATCACACCCAACAAACAAGAATCAGCTGAGGAAATTGTAAATAACGTCATTCACATAATTGTTATGTGGTATAAATATAGACTTTGAACAGAAGTCTATTACTATCGCAGAATATTCAAACTTTTTGGGTGTGTGCATTGTTGAGAAATTGAACTGGAAGAAGCACATTGATGATATGCTGAAACGGTTAGGTTTAGCTACTTACGCTATTTGGGTTATTGCAAATTTTGATGATCAACATATCAGTAAATTAGGCTACGGTGCCTATTTTCATTCACTGTTTTCATATGCCGTCATGTTTTGGGGCAATTATTCATTAAGAGAAAAAGTATTCATTGCACAAAAGCTTGCAATAAGAATAGTAGTTGGAGCCCACCTAAGGTCACATTGCACACATTTATTTCAAGAACTCGGGATATTCACAGTACCTTCGCAACACATATATTCACTTACGAAATTTGTTATTAATAACACATCCAAATTAAAAAATAATAGTGAATTGTATAGCTGCAACACTAGAAGAAAGGATGATCTTCACTACTCTGGGTTAACTCTGACTTCGGCACAAAATGGGGTGAATTACGCTGCCACAAAAATCTTTGGTCATTTGCCAAATAGCTAAAAGAGTGTGACAGATAACCAACCAACATTTAAAAACAAATTAAAAGAATTTCTGAATGGCAACTCCTTCCATTCAATAGATGAACTTCTAGATATGAAGTAGTAACTGAAAAAAAAGAAATGAATTATATTGTGTAAAGAAAACACATCATTCATGATCTACGTAACATGACTTGTTGTTGTTGTTGTTGTGGCCTTCAGTCCTGAGACTAGTTTGATACAGCTCTCCATGCTACTCTACCTGTGCAAGCTTCTTCATCTCCCAGTACCTACTGCAGCCTACATCCTTCTGAATCTGCTTATTCATCTCTTGGTCTCCCTCTACGATTTTTACCCTCCACGCTACCCTCCAATACTAAATTGGTGATCCCATGATGCCTCAGAACATTTCCTACCAACCGATCCCTTCTTCTAGCCAAGTTCTGCCACAAACTCCTCTTCTCCCCAATTCTATTCAATATCTCCTCATTAGTTATGTGATCTACTCATTTAATCTTCAGCATTCTTTTGTAGCACCACATTTCGGAAGCTTCTATTTTCTTCTTGTACAAACTATTTATCGTCCATGTTTCCCTTCCATACATGGCTACACCCCATACAAATACTTTCAGAAACGACTTCCTGACATTTAAATCTATACTCGACGTTAACAAATTTCCCTTCTTCAGAAACGCTTTCCTTGCCATTGCCAGTCTATGTTTTATAGCCTCTCTACTTCGACCATCATCGGTTATTTTGCTCCCCAAATAGCAAAACTCTACTTTAAGCGTCTCATTTCCTAATCTAATTCCCTCAGCATCGCCCTCAGCATAACAAGTCGTAATGAAGTGTAATCAACTATGTCATTTACGTGCAGTGGTCCGATTCATCTTGTTCACCTCCTATAACTTTATGTCCATAACCAAAATTTTAAAAAAAGTTAATCAAATATCGATCTTCCACGGGAACATTAACCAGCATGATTACCTTTCTGGTAACTTTATTTTGTTAGTGCCCTATATTTTTTGCTCGGTAACCTCTTCTTACCAAGGCCTGCTGACAGACGTCTCACAGTGAACCATCCAAGTAAACATGCATTTATTACAAACGTGACAGAAAACAGACTTCGACTTTCCTGTACTGGCACATTAACCCAGGTGCTGGGGGAAACGTAAATCATCTGCTTGCTGGTGTTGACAGTATACAACTAGAAATGGAAAGGAAAGTTAGACTCGTATGATCATCTCAATCTTTGTAGAATTCCTGTACATGAGCGAAATTATGCTACCATCCGCCACCTATAGGAAAAGTAATCAAGAACAGTCTTTACTGTACACAACATATCGTTTGAAAGTATACAGCACAGTACGACATGTAGCCTTATTGTAAATAAGAAAATCTGGTACCGAGCGCCGCGGGCTTCGAAACCTCGCCAGACGGCATGGACCTCGATTACCACTAGAGGTCTCTGCAGCCTTTTTCGTGTCCATACTTTCCCGTTCGTCCGTCTTGTTGTTCGCGGATCGCTCCCGTTAGGTCCCGCCGCGTTTTCGTTCACAGCCACCAACCGATTACAACAGAAAACGTTACGCCAATCACTGTTAACCAATTTATATGGTCCAGTCACATTAATGAGACCACCACCTACGGTCGAAATAAGCGTGCAACAATCATTCATAGGCGGCAGCTGGCAGCACTAGCATACAGTCGCTGTCGTAATGAAGAAAGGAAGCGATTTATCTGTCATCTTCAGACGGCATTGTCATTGGTTTTCGGCCCAAGGATGGAAGCATTTCCGAAATTGCTAAGTCTGTTAACAGTTCGCGTGCGACCGTGGTTAAACTATACCGTGGACGGCGAAATGGCGGTATCCAACTGTGGGGGTCATAGATGACAGGAATGAAAGAAGGCCACGTAGATATTTACTGACAAATCTAGTGCAAACGTCTAATAGTTGAGCAACTGACCAACCAGATGAACCGAGAGGCTACCAACAGCGTCTCCTCAACGACCGTTCAGCGAACACTGTTGCATATGGGCCTCCATAATAAGTGCCCAGTTGATGGTCCTGTGGCCGAGCGGTTCTAGGCGCTTCAGTCCGAAACCGCGCTGCTGCTACGGTCCCAGGTTCCAATCCTGCCTCGGGCATGGATGTGTGTGGTGTTCTTAGGTCAGTTAGGTTTAAGTAGTTCTAAGTCTAGCGGACTGATGACCTCAGATGTTAAATCCCATAGTGCTTAGAGCCTTTTCATATGAATCACACTCTATGCTCCATCGGCCGTATGACTGTTGGCGTGTAAGGCGTGACACGTCTGAAAGCAAACACCATCGTCGGAATGGACCAGGCAGCAGGAGGAAGCACTGTGGTCTGCAGAATGCTTTCGTCGCATTCCCTGGGTGTTCTCGTTTTTCTGGAAGGCAAAATGGGTCAACAAAAGTATATGTCAGTCCTTTTGGGTCACGTCCACCTCTCCATGCTGTTTGTTACTCGTCTGAACGATGGCCTCTACCAGCAGGACAATGTAAAGAGTCACACAGTTCGAAGACAATCAGAATGAGTTTACTGTACCTGCCTGACCACCAAAGGCAGCCAATTTTCCCGGTTTTAAACCCAATTGAGAATCTGTGATGGCACCTCGTTCGGGCTCTTCGCACAACGAATCCTCAACCGAAAAACAGGAGTCGGTGTTGGTTCACATCCCCGTCGGTGCCTTCCAATACAACATTGACTCTCTTGCTGAATGTCTCGTAGTGGTCTGCCCTGCAAAAGGTGATGATTCTTGTTTTTGGCAGGTGGTCACATTAATGTAACTGGGCAATGTATATTTTCCATAGGACAGTAGCATTTCATTCTTATGCTGGTGTACGTTGTACTCACACAAACCTTCGATTGAAGCTGGTTGGCTGAATAACTGGAATGCATTTTCCTTCTGTTTCATGTGTTTACGGTTAATTATAGCAAGTGAATGAGTTACTCTACCCCGAGTTCATGCTCTTTCGCTAGTACGCGAGAATAAAAGTCAATTTTGTGTTGTGCTTTTAAAAACGTCATGTTTGCTTGAATGGTACAGTGTGATACGTTTTTGAACGGGTCCCTAGGAGAGGGTGGGAATTGCAGAATAAAAAGCGTAAGGTTCTCTACAGGTTGTATATGTGCTGCTGGTCATGCCTGCGTAACGAACAAAGTTACAAGAAAGACCATCATGATGGGTACCGTCAGCCTAGTTGCTAAATAACGTTTGTCTGATACATTTTTTATTTTGCTTCTGCACTAAAAGTTTTTTAGGTTGGTTAAAGTAAATGGGAAACCCGTCATATTATTAACAGTAACGGCCTTATTTCGCTTGCCTGTGGTGCTCCTGAAATTAATTTAAATTTGTCGCTTTTGTTCCGTTAAGAGCTAGTGTTGATACCTATCTGCTAGAAAGTCCTGAATCCAATCGCAAATCTGGTCCCATTCACAGTATTCTCGTATTTCGTTCAGTAAACGACAGGGCGGAACTTTAGCACATGCTTTACTGAAATAAAGGGAGGCGAAGTCTACCTAGATAAAGATAAGTGTATGGGGATAAGCTCTGCGACAACACTGAAACCATTCGAATCAACGGTGGGAGGCGTGGGCTAAAGTACAATTCCAGTGCCGGTAGTTTTTGTGTAACATGTGGATGTTCGTAACGAAGCGGTCAGACTGCCAACTATGAGTCACGTGGAGATAGCAACTGAGAATGCTGTACTTCATTTCTTCCATTTCGTAATTGAAGTTAGTTTACGTTTTATTTTTGTCATGTTGACACAGATGTTGATAATCGATAAGAATGGCCTGTATCCGGGTCTCATTTATTTCGTTTCGTAAATAAAGTTTGCTGGTATATTGTCTCGTGGGAATTTATAATTTATATTGAGTTTAATGGCGCTCTGCTATTAGGTTATATACCAGACAATTTTTTTTTAGATCGGATCCCGTAATTAATTCGGATGCCATGTCTACAGTACCTATCACCTTTTTTTGTGGAAGGTGACAGTATATTAGAATTTTGTTTTGAGATTACGTACGATAACTTGGTTATTGTAGATTGTAACGTTGGTTACGTATTTACGTACTTTGTTGTGGGAATATTTTAGGCGCCTCCGTGATTGTTCGTAACTCATATGGAGCTCGGTCAATTTGCAGCGTGATGTAATGAAGTGACGTTTCACACGCGTACTGTTTGGAACAAAAATAATTTATTCTTTTAGGAATATTTCACGACTAGCTTAGTGCCTGCTGCTTCTCCCGCGCGGACTGTATGGCCGGCAGAGATTTTTTTGTTTTTTATTTAATCGAATTTTTATGTCGTTCATAAATTGCAGCACAATCTAAGCTGTACACGTTAACTGAGGTCATATAAGCATTGTCTTTTTCCAATGTACTTCTGATCAAAAAGCGTTTCTGGTAGCTGGAGTCCAAAGTTAATGTTAACCATGCCTTGTGAGTTCTTCTGGAGATATTTCCATAGCAACTTTCATCCCCTAATTTTCTTAAGAAATTTCATCTCCTATTGCACTCCCTTAGGGGATGAATTTCCAGTCACGTTGTAAAACGTATTTCTTTATTTAAAACGGAGAAGTCAAATACCAGGTGTCATAGATGTAGCCTTAAGAATGCTTTAGTAGTTCTTTAGTTATTATTTATTTTAAAAAAAAACCTCACACCACCTCTTAGTGATTGAATTTCCAAAATGTGGAAACAAATATTTTTTTATTTTCTGACTGGGAAACGAGACCCCAGTTTTCGTAGTTCTAACTTCAAAATTCGCTTAGTAGTAACGTACTTTCAAAAAGCCTTTCATCCCCTATTTCACCCCTTAGGGGTTGAATTTCCTGAAACAGAGAATCACGTATTTTTCATCTCTAACGTAGAAACCAAAGACAAATTTTCAGGAATTTAGCCTTAAAAATGCTTTCCCAGTGAAATATTTTAATAAAACGTTTCTCGCCATATTGCACCTCCTTAGGGATTCAATTTCCTAAAACAGTGACGCACATATGTTTTATCTCTAACAGAGAAGTCAAATGCAAATTTTCATAGATTTTGCTTCACAAATGGTTGCACAGCGAAATATTTCCATAAAAACTTTCATTCCCCCGTTTCGCACACCACAGGAGTTAAATTTCCGAAAACGGTGAAACACGTATTTTTTTATTTCTAACTGAGAAACCAAATTTAAATTTTCATAAAATTAGCTTTAAAAATGCTTTCATAATAAAATATTTTCATAAAATTTCTCATCCCCTATTTCACTCCCTTAGGGGTTCAATTATAAAAAAAATACTAAAACATGTATTTTTTAAAAAATTTGCAACCAAGATGTCAAATACCAGTGTTCATAGATATAGCTCTAGAAATACTTCATTAGTTCTTTAATAACGATATATTTTTAAAAAAGTCTTCACCCACTATTTTACCCCCATCATTAGTTCTTTAATAACGATATATTTTTAAAAAAGTCTTCACCCACTATTTTACCCCCCATCTGGTTAAATTTTTAAAAATCCTGAAACACGTATTTCTTTATTTCTCACTGAGAAATACAATATCAACTTTCGCATGTCTAGCTTCAAAATTGTCTTAATAGCAGCATATTTTTTTTAAAAAAAAAACCTTCATCGCCTATTTCACCCAGTTAGGTTTGGAATTTCGAAAAAAACCTTTAAGTTTTCTATTCTTAGCGGTTTGGGCTGGGCGACGATGACTGAGCCGGTGAGGCAATCAGGACATTGCCATTTATATACAGAGATTTTCGAATACGTGGTTAGGCAGGAACGTAATAACACAGCTTAAACATCAATCACATTTACACTCTTGTTTGTCAATAATTATTTGTTTTCTGTTACGAATGTCAGTATGTGGTTAGGCAGGAACCTAACACTTACGTCAAAGTGGTTAGTATCGGATATTACTATATCGCGGAAAGCACGGTCTTGTTACATCCATCTGACTGATGACTAGCCGTCTTCACTTCCCGTGATGCATCGCGTCGTTTCCAACATCTACACGTCACCCAAGAACTACTCACACCGTAAGGGTACTTTTAGCGAAGGAGTGTGCACGGTAGTGCGATCCTAACACGTAACGGCAAGGTCAGTAAGGGCTGGTGGTAGGGTCAGGCGGACCGTAGGTGAGAGTGCGCCCCGCGCCTTAGCTGAGCTCCTGCTCCTCGTTAGCCGGCCCGCGCCGCGAGCGCCCTCTGTCCTCGTTAAACTCGCGACGCGGACGAGTGCCCGCTACCTAATTCTGTTTTAATGCGTGTATACTGCGTAATTATACAGCGCGCCCCCTTCTGCCGCGCCTTAACGTTATTAGGCGATCCACGGTCGCAACAAGCCTTTGTCCTCCCTAAATGAATTAACATTCGCTCAGCACTCTTTCCCGCGCCTAATCCCCCTGTCCCGTCCCGCGCAGCTTCGTGCAATAAAAATCCCGAACCGGGAAGGACTGGGTCAGCACCGCGTTCAACAGATCGAATCGATGCGTGCCATATTTTCTAACCGGAGGAAGCGACATATTTATCGGTGGAAGGCTGAATTTTCAAAGCAATTCGGGCAGCCCCGACTCTGGATCACATTGTTTTGTGCGTATAAAGTACACGAGGAATTTATTTATTGCCGTTACATTATACCAGCCAAAAACAGCTCGGAAAATTCAACTCTTTATTTTACGGCATTCGTGGGGCAATGAATATTACAGTACCAGAGTAACACGTACACTGATCGAGCATATTAAAGGTAAAATCTTCTCTTAAAAATTAGTAATTAAATAAACAGAAGCACACCGTTTACGTACTACTCCCCACTTAGAACATAACGAAATAAGTCTGAGATGACATAAATGAAAGAGAATAATCGTTTGTTAACGGAACACAAAATGTAATTTATGCGAACTCTGACTTTCCGGACCAATTTCATTAGTTAAATATTTTCGGATTGTCCGTCAAGTGGCAGAATCGTCTTCGTGCGACGTTTCGACTAGTTCAATAAGTTCCTCCTCTCAAAAATCCCTGTAAATACGTCGCAAACGAAACGACGAACCAGATACTTATTGAACTGCAGCTGACAATTAGAGTAGAACGCTTGCGTAATACATTAGTGTTAGCAACATGGGGAGGAGTCATTGCTGGGTTAAAAAGACTCTACTAGCCGTTCTAAAAATCAGAACACAACGTTCAAAAGTGAAAAGAAATGATAACATGAAAAATTTAACAAACATAAATACACGATTCAGGTTAATGGAGGCTCGCTCGGGGAATTGGTTAAAATGGCTCTGAGCACTATGGGACTTAGGATCTGAGGTCATCAGTCCCCTAAAACTTAGAACTACTTAAACCTAACTAACGTAAGGACATCACACACATCCATGCCCGAGGCAGGATTCGAACCTGCGACCGTAGCGGTCGCGCGGTTCCAGACTGAAGCGCCTAGAACCACTCGGTCACAAAAGGCCGGCCTCGGTGAATTCCATCGATGTAATCTTCTTGGACTGTCAAACAACTGATGTCATTTCACTTGGATCATAATCCAGACATATTCATCATGGAGTCATGTGCTCGTCCTTACATCAGTTCGAACTAACGTGCTAATTATACCTGCACCTCCACGTTCTATCAGTGCTGGAAGCGATGAAGTCTTTCCACCGTTTCAATGAAAGTTACTAACATTTTCCTGAGGTAAATCGGACAACAAGACGTAATGCTGAACAGGTCTCTCTGCAATTACTACCATGTGTCAAGTGACGTGACCTCCCTGTGCACAACTGCGTCGTCTGCGAAAATCTTCCACCAGGTAATTTATACACAACTACAACAGTAGTGGCCGTATCACACTACCCTGAGGTACGCCAGACGCTGCCTTTGTTTCGGATGGTACCTCAATACTAAGATCGCCATCCTGAGTTAGATCTGCTAGAAAATCTTCAGTGCAATTGCATCATACGTGTTCGGCTATTCCATTTAGACGAATCTTGTTTACCAGACAACGGTATGAAGAGTATTGAACGCTTCCTGGAAGTCAAGATACCCGATGTATGTTAGTGATCCTACCGCCATTACCCAACTTTTAGCGATGCCGGGGGTCTAGGCTAAATAGTTGTACTAACTATGTGACGAGCAACCAGATCCGAAGTATCGTGTCTTACATAACACGCCAAGAAAACAGCACAGCACCAATGGCCTACCCTCCGAATACGTCAGTGTACATCTACTTATCAGAAGTATCCGGACACCACTATGTAACCCGCAACTGATACCTACATTTCTGGAGAGATGGCTGCACCAGTATAGAAGGAGGCAAACAGTACTCCGTTATCAGTTGAGAAGCAGTAATATTAGAAGAGGTCGATCAAGAGGGCTCATTGACTTTGAGCGTGGGCTGGTCACTGGATTTCACTTAAGTATCAAGTCAATCAGGGACAACTCAACTTCCCATGTCGACGGTAATGTGACTGTCAAGTGAAAACGCGAAGGAACAAGCATAACTAAACCAAGATCACGCAGACCACATTTACTGACGGACAGCGATCGTCAACCATTATGGAAGGTCGTTGTAATAAATCGCATGGAATCAGCGGAAGGCGCTGCCCATTGTTCAGCTGGCCCAGTGACTGTGCGTAGGGAGTTAAAAACAATGGGGTATAATGGTTAAACAGCTCCTCTTACATCACACATTTCCCTAGTCAATACTAACGATGCATGAGGTTATGTAGTTATTGACGCCAATGGACAAATGGTGACTGGACGCGAGTGATTTGGAGTGATAAATCACGCTATACACTGTGACGTTCCTATGGGAAGATTTGGGCTTGGCGAAAATCTGAAGGATGTTACCTTTCATCATGTGTAGTGACAACAGCGAAGTACAGAGGGAGTGGTGCTACGGTAAGGGGGTGTTTTTCGTAGTTAAGGTGAGGTCCCCTTATTGTGCTTAAGGAAACGCTAAATGTCGGAGGATACAAACAGCGTTTACTGCATAGGGTACTGCATACAGTAGTGGAACATTTCAGATAAGATGATTGTTTGTAACAGCATGACAATGCACACCATCGCAAAGTAGCATCTGTGATGCAATAATTTTGTGGACAATAAGATTCCTGAAACGGTCTGACCTGTCTAGAGCCTCGACTTGAACTCCATGGAACACTTTTGGGATGAGTTACAATGACGACTTCGCTCCTTGTCCAACATCACTAGCTTTTCTGATTTCGGCTCTTGAGGAATGTTGGCCTGTCATTCCTCTATAAACACTCAGACAGCTAATAGAAAGTTCCCAAGCAGAGTTCAAGGCGTGGTCACATTAATGTCCACTAACTGGTGTCCAAACACTTTTGATCAACTAGTTTATATAATACAATGTCCACTTATCATATCTCAGTAATTATGTGAATTACCCCTTAAAACCTCAGCAATACGGAGTCACAAGAACGAGCATCTAGTAAACTTAATGTGGTACTTGGTTGAGCTTCAGCGATATGGAAATTCCGTATACTCTGGATTCCACTGTGCCAAGTCCTACAACATGTCATCGTCCCAAAGGACGTAGCGCACGAGAGTCACTTACTTATTCCTAACTCCAATGCATCTGACGAAATTTCTAAACTTAAAGCAGGGGCATAATATGCATAGTAGGTAAAGTGGAAAGGAAATCAATAACAGAGAGAAAGTCAGTATTATATTTTATATTTGAAACATGTTTGTCAACTTTGAAACCAACGTTTAACAGTAAAAAGAAAAAATGTGGACTGGTAACAAGTTGCAAGCAAGTTATGTCAGAAGACATGCAGCTTTCAGACGAGACGATCATGTTTACTCTAAGGTACCACTGTTGGACTAAGAATGAAGTCACACACCTATGGTAGCGATTTCCTTCTACTGTTAGACCCATCTTTTTCAATGTAGGACGAGTGATACAAACATTCTCGGATCCACTGTGGTAAATTCTGGTGCAACGCCAACTTCATCCACGTGCTGCTTTTATTTTCTTCTGTATAGAAGGTTGCACACAAGAAAGAAGAGACTGCTTGCCTTAACAAACAACTATTTGGAATAGCACATCATACTACCTTAAGCTGTGTTCTTATGCAGGCCTGATGGGGGCAAGGGGAGTGAGTAGAGGGGGCCGGCGCCAAATTCCCCTGGGCTCAAGACTCAGGAGGGCCCAAGTCTCTCAAGGGTTCACATCCACCAGGGTGCTAAGATGGCAAAAACCAATCTTCTATTGTAAAATAATTTTTGTATCATATTACAAACACAAGAACATTACCCGAGCACCACTGTAGCCAATGTGGCTCTTCCTTTCCACTACAGTTTTATGAGTCACACAGGTCAACTGCATACAATTCTATCTCCTGTTAAAGCACATTTTTTGTGTGGGTTGCATACCTTCAAAGGAAAGCATAGATTCAGGGGTACATTGCACACCTCCCTCCCTCTTAACTACTGTTATGCTAACTGCTTTATGACCCCATGGGGATGATTTATGACCCTCTGTTGATAATCTGTCCAAACCACCACCCCTCCCGCCCTTCTCCCCTCCTCCCCCAACAGCCCTCTGGGAAAAGAGAAACTTTTATCACCCATCCTCAGTTCAGTTCTGAGCACCCGTCTGGGGAAAGACACTTTTTTGCCACCCCTCCCCAGTTCCCCTCCTGGGAAATCCCCAGCCCTCTCTCAACTCCCCCCTCTGGTCCTCCATCTGGAAATTGGCTGCAAACAGATTCAACCTGCACAGAGCTGCTGGAGAGGAAAGATTTCGCTGTATAAAATTCAAATCAATGTCAACTGACTTAATAATATATCATTGAATTCAATTTTCACAGTCTTTATTTAATCAAATTTTGTGAGGAAGTGTTCTTGCCCCCTCTCTCCCATTTCTCTGATCACATGTGTGTGTACATTCTCCTCGAAGTTTGAAGACCGACCGCTCCAGTTCACAATACCACTACCAGAGGTTGTTCGCAACTTTCCTACAGCTCAATCGTCCCCATCCCTTCTTTCTGCCACACTGCATGCGCATTCACGGAGTGGAGTGGAAGGTACTGGCTTTATGTTTCGCGGGAAATGTGTTCAATTTATGAGATGTTGGTGTTGGTTAGAGAGGATTTGAACATAACCTGTAAGCATACAGTTGAAGGCTGTTTCCCTAGCCTCTTACATCAGGATAATGAATGAGCATTTGGGTAATACTTTTCAGCGAATAATGATGTTGTAGCATGGTGGACTGAGGCTGCATTTTACAACTCATTGAGATGACTGCGTATGCTGCAGCTGTCCATGTTTTTTAAAATGACAGTTCAATCGACAATTCAGGAGACAACTTCGTTTATTCCACTACCCCAGACTGAATGAACCACAAATACTCACCTTGAAGTAAGATGTGAGAACGTTTGAAACAAGTTTTTCTCCCCTTTTCGATCTTGTGTGTATGTTCACCTTGCTTTGTGCTCTAGTCCACAAAACCATTCGAAATTGGAGGGGAAATGTCTTACAGTGGCTGAGAGAAGAATTGCGTCCTACCGATGTACAACTATATAGATGTTGACGAACTTATACGCAGATAAGTGGTAAAGAGGGAAAGTTTGGGAATAATTGCCTCCTATCTACAAGTGAATAGCTGCTGAGGAATCTGTACACACAATGTATTTTACGGTAAGAAGGAACAGGAGAGCAAACTATCACTGAAGTTTAGGAAGAGTTGCCTCCTCGCGATCTACTAGTGACATAGTTGCTCAGAAACTTGGAGGAAGGAAGGAAGATTGGGTTTAACGTCTCGTCGATATCGAGGTCGTTAGAGATTGAGCACGAGTTCAGATTGTGTGGGAAAGAATATTGGCCATGCTTTCAAAAGGAACCATCGTGACATTTGCCTGGGGCGATTTTGGGAAATCATGGGAAACCTAAATCTGGATGGCCAGTTGTGGGTCACATCCATCATCCATTATGCTAACCACTGCACTATTCCACTCGGTAGGAGCTTGGTCACAGATGCATGTTAAGAAGGGATATTAAAGGAAACTATCACTGAAGAATAAGAAGTGTTGCCATCTACGGTTCTACAAGTTTATAGCTACTGAGGAATGTGTACACAGACAAATTGTAAAAAGGGATAAGGCAGATAACTATCACTGAGCTTGAGAAAGCTTTTACATACTACCACAATGACAGAAAATACTTCACTGTTCTAATTAGACGTCGAAATTATTGTGAAAAAAAGCCATCACTTGCAAAAAATGGGTCATAATGCAACAAGTGCACAGGAAACTGAGAAAAATTATTATAATAACACAACTACCGCAAAAACCTACCCCAAAAGATATCTTCAGGAGAAAGTGGCGACAGCAGCATATGTGTTTACCTTGTGTGCGGATACAGACTAACCAGCTTAGAGAGTGCCTTACCTTCCTTCCTACTACCTCTCCTTCCCCTCCTCTCCTCATCTCACAGGTAGGGATACCAGTTTACCAGGCCTGTTCTAGACTCTCGCTGATACTACAGAAAGAGATCCATCTGCTGCCAGTGATATATTGTTACTGCTCTGCAGAAATCAGTCATAGATCGACAAAAGACTCAAGCACAGGACGTTTCATGCGAGCTGTTACACGTATTTCTTGAAAATACTTCCCCTCTGGAGCAGTAGCGAAGTAATTGACTATCCATCACAGATGTAAAAACTGAGTGGTCAACAGTAGCGTACTTTCATGCGTTCTGGAAGTACCGGCACTGTCTGAAAGGGATATTTGGCTAAGTAAAACCAGGCTCATGTAGGAAAAGCATTGAAATAATATGTCCCACATAAATATTTATACTTCTCGTCTCACTGTGCACCGATCTGTCCTGACAAGTGCACTGCATGCAATTATAACACATCATCACTTGCATTTACTCTACTCCTTGAGGTAAACTGCCTGAAGGCCGTCTGGTAGAGCTCCACTGAAGTGAATTTAACCTTTGTGTGTGTGTGTCTGTGTGTGTGTGTGTGTGTTATCATATACAGTGGAAGGATGAAATTCGTTCTTTACAGACGGCAGGTGAATATACGATGTATACAATGGGAGAATTTCATATAGCTCACTTGTTCCTCATAGAGAAACACACTCCATATCCGCCAAAAGTGGTGCTGTTCTTAGCAGCGCAACTGCTATTATGTCACCTCATTTATTTAACAAAGTGAATAAACACGAATACTCATTTACTGCATGAGGTAGTAACATCACATATTCTCCACGTGTGATTCTTAAGCTTGCTACAATGAAAATTGTACTGACAGATCTCATCTCACTTTGTGTAAAGGGTTTAGTCTTATTCTTTTAAAAATGAATATTGTGACAGTGCAAATAGTGGATATGATACTAAAAATCAATTAAATCTCCTGGTAGGCACGCATACAACTCAGTCTCTAGGTGTGATTCCTACGCTTGCTACAACGAATACTTTGCTGACAGACCGAACATCACGTCATGTACAGGCTGTAGTCTTATGCTTTTAAAATAAATACAGTGACAGCAACATTACAAATAGAGGATGCAATATTAAAATCAATGAAATTTCCAGCTTTAAACTCACACTCATTGTATTAATTTACGCTTGCCGCAATGACTATTGAACAGAGAACATTGTGTCCTGCATTGAGTATACTACAAAATAAGCAGTTAACACCAACTAACAGTCCTTAAACATACACTGATCAAGCAAGTTCCACACACTGATCAGAGGACGTCACCAATAACATAATGCTGGTAGCACCAATCAATAACACATTAACTAATATTGGGCGAACATTTCGGGACTTGCTTTTCTTTTGAGTGATATCAGTATGCCCTAGGAGGAGAGAGACATGTTCCTTTTATTTGGGAGTAACTATTTTTTTAAAAAATAGCCAAAACTATGTCATGCATCCCGGCCTTGGTTCTACAGCAGGACAAAACACTGCGATAACATCACATAAATATCGGAAAAATAACATTTCAATCACACACAATCATGACCATGAAGCATGTGCTGTTCACCGACTGCAGGACTAGATTGGAGCCGCCATGCTGTCAACTGTGTGCACACCTCCAATCTTACCAAACGCTCAGAGGCTGGAGATACCGTTACCATGTCTACCCAGGTGTACCTACATAGTACTGACTGACATTAGGAAAGTACAAGTCATTATTTCGCAAAATATTGTTAACTGTATGCTTTGAATTTCAGATTTTTCACGCCAAAACTGTTGTAGGATGTATATCATTTTGCAATGAACATTCATTGATCTTAGAATGACTGAGTCTCTGAAGAAAAAGCTTCATGTGGATGCTGCTAGAACCATATAGGTGGGCATACTCCATTCAGATACGTGACGAGAAAAAAGTCTCTGGGAAAGAAGACGTAATTCTCCTGCAAACATATAGGTGACTTAGCGTATGTATAGAAGTATATAGGCAGTATTTTACTCAATTTGTGTGTGAGACTGGGGCAGAGGGGTAATCGATAATACAGGTGTGATGTACCCTCCATCATGCACTGAACATATGCTTGCAGTGTATTTGTTTTAGAGGTTGGCTGTTTGTAGTTGATGAAGTTGTCTGTAAGCAGTCAAGAAAGTATGTAGCGGAGTTGATAGTTAACCTGAAAGTAACTAAATCTATAGCACATTAATAGGACTAGAAATCACAAACACTGTCATTGGAAGTGTTAACTTTCGTAAAATTCCTGGCAGTAAGCATCTTGAGCGAGGGGAAGTAGAATGCATATGTCAGTTTCGGATTAATTTGCTGGATTATAAAGGAAAGCAAACCAATCACTAAGAATTGACAGGTTGCCCAGAAGAAAATGCCAGGCCCAAATTTATCTGCACGGATTTTAAATGGGGTGTGATCTGCCCACTAAGATGTGATGATGTAGGAGCTGAGTGACCAAAAATGGTTCAAATGCCTCTGAGCACTATGGGACTGAATTTCTGTGGTCATCAGTCCCCTAGAACTTAGAACTACTTAAACCTAAGGACATCACACACTCCATGCCCGAGGCAGGATTCGAACCTGCGACCATAGTGGTCTCGCGGTTCCAGACAGTAGCGCCTAGAACCGCTCGGCCACAGCGGCCGGCCTCAGTGACCAAAAGTCGCGTCGGTATGTTGCCTAGAGACTGTTGCGCTACAATCTGGATCGAGATGTAATGTGTACTAAGATGACTGCTGTTGTTGCAGGGAACACTGACACTAATTTGGTCTGGCTTGTACTTGTTGGTTAATTGGCACTTCATGAACTTTAGCGGGATAAGTGTGTAAGTTCTGGGTTTGCTTCCAAGTAAATAACTAGCACTAAGCATATGCATACTACCCATGAAGATATATTCTGCTCTAGATCGAGTAACCTATTGAAATATCTCTGAATTATGTGAGGAGGTGTGAGGCTGTTGCAGCGATTTAAGTGATTCAATGGATAGTGTATTGGAAGCTCTATGATATAGATACATTCACATTATAGAGTTATGCTGTAATTGAGAAAATGTGATGTAATTTTCAACTCTCACACTATCGTATTTTTAGTGCAGTAATCCTAGGAAACTTTTGTACAGAAGTTTTACAGATAATGATACTTTAGTGACGTAAGAATGCGTGTATGGACCAATTTCTTCCATCATCGAAAATAACCATTTTTTTTTTAATTGGGGAATCTAAGTTGTAACTGCTTGTCTCACAGTATGTCGCAGTTAGCAGCAGGAGTAGTCATGACGCTTCGACTGAATGAAAGTAGTGGCTTGGCTTCATATGACCAGCGAGTACAAAGAAAGATTCCAGCTAGTTGGCTCTTCCCTACAGCTGTGGGGGCAAGTCTCAGAAGCAGTGGGCTCGCTGCTCTCTGGGTGGCTAAATAGCGAAGTAACCAGTTTGCTGGTTGACCAGCATCAGAAGCAGACATGTATGTTGCATATATTCTCCGATTTTCTACGTGGACATTTGAGAAGATGCAATATGGCGAGTGTTTGCTCTGCACTGCAATATCCAATAATGCAGCAAGCATAAGAATCACACCCCAAGAATATGCGATGGTAATACTTCATGCAACAAATGAGGGTTCATGTTCATTCAGTCACTTTTTTTTTTAATAATGAGCTGACATTACAGCAGTTGAAATGCTAAGAACGCCATCACTCTAGGAAGACACATGATGTGTTACTGTATGAGAGGCAAGTAAAATTTGTAAAATTTGTAAGCATGGAGCTCATTTTCCACAGTGCATGAGAACACACACACTCATACAAAGCTGATATTCAGTATAGTGGAGCATCTGTAACCTCTACCAGATACACTTTGGGCAGTTTATCTGAAGCAGTAGAATAAATGTAAATGATGACGGGTTATAAGCAAATGCAATGGCAGAAGCCAGAGATTGTGGGCACTGCCCTCCACGTGTCAAGGCAGACTGGTGCAAAGTGAGACGACTAGTATAAAGATCTGTGTGTATCTCATTTACACTGGGCCTATTGTTTCAATGTTTTTCCTGCATGAGCTTCATTTTACTTAGCCCAGGACCACTTACAAACGCTGCCATCACATCAAGAATGTTTGAAAGCTTGCCGATGTTGACGATTCAGTTCTTCATCTGTGATGGATAGTCATGTATCTCATTATTGTTTCAGGGGCCAGTCTTTCCAAGAAATACATTTAACACTTTGCAGGAAGCATCCTATTTTTGAGTCCTTACTCAAACTGTGACTGTTTTCTGCAGACTGGAAACAATATATCACAGGCAGCAGATGTATCTCTTTCTGGACCATCAATACCAGGCTGGAACAGGCCTTGAACACCGGTATATATACCTACAAGAGAGGAGGAGAGTGAGGAGGGGAAGCAGGAGGGGAGGTAAGTCTGGTTTTAATTGGTAGTCTATATCAGCACATCAAGGTGAACACATGTGCAGCTGGCGCTACTCTCGCCTGATGAGATCATTTTGGGTTGGGTTTTCCAATAGTTGCATTTTGATTTTTCTCAATTCCCAGTATGTGTGTTGCATTATAACTCAGTATTTTAACTACACAACTCCAATGCGTAATTAGAGCAGTGAAGTATTTTCTGTTTGTTGTGATAGAGTGTAATGGCTTTCCTATCACTCACTGATAGTTTGCTGTCCTATCCCTTCTTACAATGTATATGTGTAAAAGTTCCTGAGTTGTCATTTCACTTGTGGATCAGTAGAAGGCTACTCTTCCTACACTTCAATAATGGTTTGCTGTCCCTTGCCCCCTTACCATGTACTTGTGTACAAGTTTCTCAGCAGCCATACACTTGAAGACTGTAGGATTAAATTCTCCCAGCTGCAGTTGTAGGACAGTTCCCCACTAATTTTGAGTGCTATTGTAGGCTAGAGCACACAGTAAATTCAACATAAGCACACACATGATCATAAAGGGGAGGCCAGTTTCAAGCATCTGATGTTGAGCCCCATAAACCAAAGTGAGTGCCTCTGGTTCATTCAGCCTGAGGTAGTGGTATAGGAAGAAGTTGTCTCCTGCACTGTGGATTTCCAGCCATAAAGAAAAAGAAAAGAAAGAAAGTTTCCAGCATATTCAGTAGTCTCCATCAGTTGCAAAAAGCATCATGAGTCCACTGTGCTACAATATGATTATTTGTTGAAAAGTGTTCCTCCTACACTCATCCATTATCTCCCCCTTTCATTCCTCATGTAGAAAGCTGTAAGCTGTACACTTAGAGGTAATACAATTATTAACTACAATAACATCTCAATTGATCACATTTCCACTCCAGCCTTTTAGATGTTGAGATGTGTGGGTGTATCCTCTGTTCAAACTCCAAGGCAAACACACACACCCATGATTGAAGAAATTGGGAAAACTCATAAGATAAAGAATATTTCAACTGACATTGATATGAATTTTTTGTTGTGAGATATTCCTCTTCAGCATTTCGGCACAGACTGTCTCTCTTTTCCACCTATTTTCAGATGGTAGAGGGGGAAGAAGAAGAGGGTAGGCTTGGGGGATTTCCCAGAGGGGGAAAAGTGGCTCAGAACTGAACTGTGAAAGGGTGACAAAAAGTGTCTCTTCCCAGAGGGATGGGGAGGAGGAATAGGTGGGGTGGAGGTTTGTCTGAAGGATGGATTATCCCCAGGGGGTTAGGTTATGGACAGAGGGAGGAGGGAAATTACTGCTGAATTTATACTTGCCCCTGAATGTATGCAATCTTCTCAAACAAAATGTGCCAGAATCCCCTCTATCCCACTACTTCTATCACATCAGAGGTGCCATCTTGGAACTGAGAGAAAATGAGAAAAACTATTAAATTATTGCTGATGCAACACCTGATTCAAAACGTAATGAACAAACAACATTTATCCTGCATTATATTTACTTCAAAAAGGAAATTAATAAATATGAAAAAATGAACAGTTTCTGGAATTCGTAGATTATAATCAGAAAACAAGAGTTACTATTGCACATTTTATTTGATCAACACTTGTGAAACACTCAGTTTTAATGAGTGACAGCCATTAACAAAATTATTATTGCTGAAGTTATTTTATATGATCTTATGAAGGAGCTCAGACTCATTTTCTTCAGTGAAATCCTCTCGCAAAATTTTCTATGTATGCTTGTTATAGCATTATGTGGAATATATGCAGACCCGAGTAGTCATGATACAGATACTTTGAAGTGATTTAACACAACATGTGTAGTAACAGTCCATCTGTTCTGAAATAGAGTTGGACATTCTTTACATTCCATGTCTGATACCTGTTGGAGGGCTCAGGTTGACCCTACAGTACCAACTGCAGCTTATTTGGATAAGATTGCCATTATTTCTGAAAGTTTCGATGAGTTTGTGGAATGTGGTGTTTTGGGTTATGTGATATGGTCCAAGTGTTAAAACATGGCATCCTTTTAACGAAATCTGTTGGTACCAACTGACTTCAGAAGCATATTACTATAAGCTCGAAATACTACCATTGATGTTGAGGTAAGACACTTTGAGAGCTTATTAAATGACCTGAAACACCTTTGTGAAAATTGAGACGCCATTCCCCATGATCTAAAGTTGTTGCAAGTGCAATTAATATCGATCCTAAATTTCTGAAGGTGTGGACTAAGAAGAGGAAATTATTTCATATTGAAGCCAGGAATGTAGTGGCAGATGTGAATTCAGAAGATTTATTCAATAGAAATGTATTTTATGTCACTGTTAACAATCTATGGTCTAACTTTGAAATCCAATTAGACACAGTGAAAATTTTAGATAAAGCGCTTGGATTTTACGGAAATACTTATGACTCAATATCAGGTCGCATTTATCAATGAAGACCATTAATTTGTCACAAGACATTTAGAAGAAGAGATTATTTAAAACAGTTCATACTTCAAACTCCGAATACATCACTTTGCAACGATTGTCTCTCTTGAATAAGATGCACAAGCTCTAAAATTTATGCTCTTTTCTCGACTGTATGTGTGTGGATGCGCATCTTTCATACTCTTCTTGTAACTGTAGAAAGGTCTTTCCGCACTCTGGCTCGCGTTAAAATTTGTTTCTGATCAACTAGGCACCAACAACATCTCGTTGATTGGGGAACCTTGGAAACTGAATTTAATTTGGCAAAGCAACTGGACGTCGTTGCTATGATTCAAACATTTTCTGAACAAAATGCTTGCAAACCGGCGTTGACAGTGTTGTAAACAAGTAGCTAATAATATTCTCCTCGTTGCACGATTCATGGCGGTTTACATGTGAGTGCCCTGATGTCTATTGCTGAAATGCATAGGCATGTCATTGAAAGAGTGTGGATGGAATACTCCATATTCCAGCGTACTCGGACCAGACGTCTAACCAATGTACTATTCAGTATAAAACAGAGCCTTTTGTCTTAAAGTGAGGTGAAAATAAATTAAAATAATTTCAAAAATAAAATGAAATAGAGCATACATACATTTTATAGTAGTTGATTATTGAGTAGCACTAAGGCCGAACATCTAAATTGGCAGAGTGAAAATCTCATTCTGGAAACAATCCCCAGGCTGTGGCTAAGCCATGTCTCTGCAGTATCCTTTCTTTCAGCAGTGCTAGTTCTGCAAGGCTCGCAGGAGAGCTTCTGTAAAGTTTGGAAGGTAGGAGACGAGATACTGGCAGAAGTAAAGCTGTGAGTACCGGGCGTGAGTTGTGCTTCGGTAGCTCAGTTGGTAGAGCACTTACCCGCGAAAGGCAAAGGTCTCGAGTTCGAGTATCGGTCGGGCACAGTTTTAATCTGCCAGGAAGTTTCATATCAGCGCATACTCCGCTGCAGAGTGAAAATCTCACTACGTGAAAAGTTTGACAGAGCACTGAAAGATCTAAGTCGAAACAAGGCCTCCGGTGGGGACATCATTCCATTCAAACTACTGACAGCCTTGGGAGAGCCAGTCCTGACAAAACTCTACCATCTGGTGAGCAAGATGTATGAGACAGGTGAAATACCCGCAGACTTCAAGAAGAATACAATAATTCCAATCCCAAAAAAAGAAGGTGTTGACAGATGTGAAAATTACCGAACTATCAGTTTAATAATTCACAGCTGCAAAATACTAACGCGAATTCTATACAGACGAATGGAAAAACTGATAGAAGCCGACCTCGGGGAAGATCAGTTTGGATTCCGTAGAAATGTTCGAACACGTGAGGCAATACTGACCGTACCATTTATATAAGAAGAAAGATTAAGGAAAGGCAAACCTACGTTTCTAGACTCAGAGAAAGCTTTTGACAATGTTGATTGGGATGCTCTCTTTCAAATCCTGAAGGTGACAGGGGTACAATACAGGAAGCGAAAGGCTATTTACTATATGTACAGAAACCAGATGGCAGTTATAAGAGTCGAGGGGTATGAAAGGGAAGCAGCGGTTGGGAAGGGAGTGAGACAGGGTTGTAGCCTATTCCCGATGTTATTCAATCTGTATATTGAGCAAGCAATAAAGGAAACAAAAGAAAAGGTCGGAGTAGGTATTACAGTCCATGGAGAAGAAATAAAAACTTTGAGGTTCGCCAATGACATTGTAATTCTGTCAGAGACAGCAAAGGACTTGGAAGAGCAGCTGAACGGAATGGACAGTGTCTTGAAAGGAGGGTATATTGTGAACATCAACAAAAGTAAAACGAGGATAACGGAATGTAGTCGAATTAAGTCAGGTGATGCTGAGGGAATTAGATTAGGAAATGAGACACTTAAAGTAGCAAAGGAGTTTTGCTATTTGGGGAGCAAAATAACTGATGATGGTCGAAGTAGGGAGGATATAAAATATAGAGTGGCAATGGCAAGGAAAGCGTTTCTGAAGAAGAGAAATTTGTTAACATCGAGTATAGATTTAAATGTCAGGAAGTCGTTTCTGAAAGTGTTTTTATGGAGTGTAACAATGTATGGAATTGAAACGTGTGCGATAAATAGTTTAGACAAGAAGAGAATAGAAGCCTGCAAAATGTGGCGCTACAGAATAATGCTGAAGATTAGATCGGTGTATCACATAACGAATGAGGAGGTATTGAATAGAATTGGGGAGAGGAGGAGCTTGTGGCACAACTTGACTAGAAGAAGGGATCGGTTGGTAGGACATGTTCTGAGACATCCAGGGATCACCAATGTAGTATTGGAGGATAGCTTGGAGGGTAAAAATCGTAGAGGGAGACCAAGAGATGAATACACTAAGCAGATTCAGAAGGATGTAGGCTGCAGTAGATACTGGGAGATGAAGAAGCTTGCATGGAGAGTTGCATCAAACCAGTCTCAGGACTGAAGGCCACAACAACAACAACTCTCGTATTACAGACAACAAATAAGGGCGCAATAATACAAACCATTTGTTTTGAGTTTTTCTCAATATTTTGTTCATTGACCACAGTTTGTCGAAACCGCCCGGTATATTACTTGTATCAGAAACGTGTGAAAAAGTTACGACAAATATTTTATTGAATTTCCAGACTTTCAGAATTTTTGACTGTCATTTTAAGTTCTTTTTAGGCGTGTTAAGACCCTTTTTAGCACATTTTTGATACTGCAGTACCACTTGTGGCATATCTGTATATACATGAAGTGCACATTATACAGAGACAGTGCGTCACAGTGTTTTATAGGTACAAAGTGCTAGACGGAAAACGCAGTTTGGTGACATCAGAAACCTTGCGATGACCTTAGAATCTGCCACGAGTGAACAACGTCTGTTAAAACTACATTTACGCCTCATACCGGATATTATGTGCATATCTTACTGCTTACGTACTACAGATCCGAAACTCTGGACCTTCGGAGTCTCCACAGAATATCATCTTAAGAACATATGGCAAAATTTTCGACGATCTTCCATGAACTGAAATTATAGGAGTGACCATCACCACAACTGTTACTTTTAGTACCCAAAAATCGTGGTTTGTCGGAGTTTCTCAAGAATCGCCCATTAACATACGGTGATTTTGTAAGCCACCTGAGATCCATCCTAAACCACACCTAATGCAAAAGAGCCTAGCGATTTTCTCAATATTCCTGGGCTGCAGAAAGTGTGCAATGTTTAAATTTTGACCCTTACTGTAGGATAGCTACAGTATGCCAATTCTTCGGATACGTATACAAATGATACCTAGGCCGAAGGCTGCCGAATACTGTTCACTCCTTCTTTCTGTGATCGGTAGAATACGAGATATGGCACTTTGAAAAATCGAATTTTTGTGGGTACTGTCATACGTGTCATGGAGATGGACACCGTTCATACATACTGCCCGGGCCCAGTCCTGGCTCTGAACGGCCCTGTCCTAACGACAAGAGAGGTTCAACAAAATCTGATAACTCAGTTGCACTGGATGAGTCATTTACTGTAGGCTTGTTTTTATGCTCCACTAAAAAATACGACATGTAAGACGAAATGTAATAAGTTGTGACAACGGCCACAGTTGGGCAATGAAATGAATTCATTGGCGAAAAGTGAAAATTTTGGCCAGACCTGGACTAGATCCGGATTTCCAGCATTACGCGAGCGATCGCCATAAGCACCTCAGCTATTCGAGCCCAAATTCCCGTCTTGTCACACACTACTTACGCGGTTAAGAGGCATGTTTTAGTACGTTGGTGACGTTTTTATGTTACACAAACATAATTGTGTCTTAGAACATATTTATTATTGCATGAAATCCTACATCTTAATGTACTTTTCCACATCACTTTCATGAATATTAACATGCAGCCAATATCGCAACTCTATTATCGTAAAAGTTTGCAGCTTGATTTTCCAATCACTGCTGAAAGGCCGTTTTGACATTATTGGTTGTTCCAGCAGTTTAAGCGTTGTGTGAGAATTTCATAACACTTACCGACATTTCAACTAACGTATTAGAAAGGACGAAATCGTAAAGTCCTTTATAAAACAGTTAAGACATTCGTGGCTATTTGTTGTCAGTTTGCCTTTAGCTACTGTCTCAGATTCCTTAGCTGAGGGTGACCCTAAATAACGTAAAGTGTGAGGTCATCCACAAGTGTGGTAAAAGGAATCCGTTAAACTTCAGTTACACGATAAATCAGTTAAATCTAAAGGCCGTAAATTCAACTAAATGCCTAGGAATTACAATTACGAACAACTTAAATTGGAAGAAAATGTTGTGGGGAAGGCTAACCAAAGCCTGCGTTTTATTGGCAGGACATTTAGAATATTTAACAGATCTACTAAAGATACTGCCTATACTACACTTGTCTGTCCTGTTTTAGAGTAATGTCTGTGGGACCCTACCAGATACAGTACAACGAGAAAGTTTAAAGAAGGGCAGCACGTTTTGTATTATCAGGAAACAGGGAGATAGTGTCACTGAAAAGATACAAGATTTGGGGTGGACATCATTAAAACAAAAGCGTTATCCGTTGCGCGCAATCTTCTCATGAAATTTCAATAACCAGCTTTCATCTGGAAATGCAGAAATATTTTGTTGACGCCGACTTACATAGGGAGAAACGATCACCATAACAAAATAAGGGAAATTTGAGTTTGGACAGGAACATATAGGTGTTCTTTTTTCAGCGCACTGTACGAGAATTGAATAATAGAGAATTGTTGTGAAGGTGATTCGCAAGAGTGGCTGGCATTGTCAAAGCTTCACCCTCAGTCCACCACCTGCAATTGATGGTGGAGCTTTGACAGTGCCAGCCACTCGTGCTGGCGAAACGTCGGAAAAATCGCCAAACGAATGTCGACTGAAGAGCCCCAGGGAGAGATAACAGGTAACATTATTTTTCAAATAGATATATACTTAAAAATAACAATATTTAACAACATGGAAATGAAATATTCAACCCAAAATAGTCATTCAGAATTCTTCAGAATCTATTGGTAGGTAAAGTTAAGATGTCTTTACCATAGGGACAGAGCAATGAGTTCTGCACAGGGAACAGTCGTTAGCATTATTTCACATCAACAAGGCAAGGGAACAGGAAAGAGAAATTTTGAATCAATGGGCAGGCAACCTGCCACACTCCAAATCGCCGACCTGTGCTCGGAGCCAATGCAGCGACCTTGAGCAGCCCGAATCTGCCTCTGGATTCAAAATATTCCGCCCTGTGTTACAAAGGCATGGCTGCTATGGAAAACATAGTAACAAGATATATTCTGAGGAAGCAAAGAAGTGATATTTAATATTGTTTTATTGCATCTGCCGATGCCACACATTTTCCTCGGCCTCCATTCTAACCAAACAGTAAGGGTTTCCAGCCCAGGAATGGGCGGACTCTACAGTGTGGTGAATGATGCACACGTAGAATCCCAAGTCATAATCAAAGCAATCTTACAGTTTGGATTAATACAAGGTTACCGGAAACATACAAGGTATTAATGCAATGGAAAGTGGATATGAACTACACCGTCAGCAAGTATACAGTGGTGAACATTAAACCACTTTGAAGGCTATATGCAACAGTTGTCAAATTTGCATGAATTGTATTGCTTGTTCTGACATAGATTAACACTTCACTGTAACCGCAAAACCTTGGTAAGAGTAACGCCATTCTGAACATTAGGAGAGATTGTGCAGAAACTTTCTCATTCAGAAATCGTATTTGAATGTTGTTTGTTTGTGAGAAGATCATGTTATGCCTCGTGCATGAAGGAGAAATGTCTAACTGCCTGTATTGGACAGCAGTTCGCTTGTGGCCTATCAAAACTCTGGTTTATTGTGCAGCTCACATTGATAGGCATGCCACGACTATCATACACAAACGAAATCCATTGGTTTAGGAAGGTCTCACTGAACGCCATGCAGTACCTTTATGGCGCCCAAGTAACTAGTGCCGAGATAACAGACGTATTGTTAAGTCGGCATTGCAGAATTGTACAATCATGTCATGTACAATGGGTCAGGAATGGGCTCCGTTGTAACAAGGCAAGGACTCCTACAGATAGAGCGATGACGCCTGGGGCACCGCAGAATGTTGACACAGTGACTGTCATTGCGGTTTCGCTTGATGAAGAAATAGAAGAGAGAAATACACAGACGGTGATGCACTCAAAGACAACAAGAGACATGGGAGTGACACTACGTCATCTTATCCGATGAGTCCCCAGTTTTATATACCGCATAACAATAGAGGGGTCCATGTGTGGTGGCTCCGAGAAGAACTACCATTGCCTGGCAGCAGTCGTCGTCACCTGCGCTGAAGATATCGGTGACAAATGGGTTCACAAGACGACCACCTCTGATTCGCAAAGTTATCCATTTGGACAGCAGGCATTACATTTCTGACTTGTTAAGGCCCGTGGCTCTGTCCTGTCTTCACATCCACCGAAACGTTATCCTTCGACAAGGTAATATAGGTCACCTGTTGCCCGTTCTGCCCTGATCCATATCGACACAGAAGGTATTCAATTGTTGTCGTTCCCCAGAACCAATTGAAAACAGTTCATCATTGACTGCCGGAAGACTGGGTGGCTACCACTCGCAGCCACTATGATGAATGGAATCTGGCATAAAGATAAAGCGGCAAGGTATGTTGTACCCGTATGTGTCTCCCAAGCTCAGTTCGACTCGATTATCAGTGGGGTTACAGCAGTTGGTGTCGTCAGAATTGGCAGCTCTGTATCTCCATTTTGCACTGTGTACACCCCCACATCTTCAACGAATTTAACCATGTATTTTTCGTGCAACATAGCGTAGCATACTTAGTAATATTTCTTTTCCTACCCTTATCGCTGGCCGGGGTGGCCTAGCGGTTCTAGCCGCTACAGTCTGGAACCGAGCGACCGCTACGGTCGCAGGTTCGAATCCTGCCTCGGGCATGGATGTGTGTGCTGTCCTTAGGTTAGTTAGGTGTAAGTAGTTCTAATTTCTAGCGGAATGATGACCTCAGCAGTTTGTAAGGTGTCAGGCAAATCCAACACCTTACATGAAAACCCTGACATGATAAGCAAATCCAGTATGTCACATAGCTCCGAATAAATCGTGACATTAAATTAACCAAAGTAATACGAGTAACGAGTGAGCAAATGGAATACCACAGACTAACACAAGAATGCCTAAATGCATGTCGTACCTTCCCACCGTGAGGCAGACGCAGTTCCGAGGGGAGAAACGAGGACAGAAGCCGAGAGCAGAACCGTGTTAAGCTAGATAAGGGAGGGGCTGGGCACCCTCGTCGCGAGCCTACCTGTACGACTATACAACCCGCACGTTTTAGCGTGAGGCTTTTTCGCGTCTCAGGTACGTCAAGGATCACCCCCAGCCCATGTTAAAAGCTAGAGCCCTCCAGAAAAGCAGTATAGATCTTACGATAACACAAAAATGGCCACTACCACACGTAAGTTTTAGCGTGAGACTTTTTCGCGTGTCTGTTACATTAGGATCACTCCCCAGCCCATGTTAAAAGATAGAGCCCTCCAGAAGAGCAGTATAGATCTTACGATAACGCTAAAACGACCACACTAGCTGCAGGTTTTAGCGTGAGACTATTTAGCGTCTCTGTTACGTTGCAAACTTTAAAAACATTGCCCCACCACGAAAAGTATAACGTTTCTCATTGGATAGACAGAATTTTTGTAGGCGGAGCTTAAGGTTAACATTGAGACCCTGATTAGTCAGATGAAAACACAGCCAGATAGTTTTTTAAACTAACTTCGGTAAATTGTAGTAAGGAGAAGATAGAAGAGAGTTGGTTCCGAGACGGCGAGCTGGACGGCTGGTGCGCCGGCCGCTGTCGCCCTGACGCTGCCTAAATACCGACAAGGTAATGAACGCACGCGATGCCGCATTTTTGAGCGCATAAGGCTTCACTCAGAACTGCAGAAGACTCATCTGTTACACCCCTTTTTTGCGTAATCCTAGTGTCGATCTTTAATTAAAACTCATGGTGTTCACATTTGCCACTTGAAGTAAAGATCTGAAACGCGATGATTTTTCTATTTTATAGTTATTGAGAAGCCACATCAGCCACTGTAATTTACGACAGGTTAGATAAGTAATTAAAGATAATTGAGGGTCACTGTAGACCATTTGGATAGTTTTCTCTTTTGTGAAACTTAATTTAAACCTAGATTATAGATGTGATATGGCATAGGTCATCCTTCGATCGATTGTAGAACTTGGAAACCCTTTTAGGGAATATTCGTTCACATTTTTGTTGAACGCAGTTGGTTTTTACCATCCTGTATTAAAACATTTGCTTTTATATATATTGCAATTTATAAACGATGTTTTGTGAGTAGAATAAAATTTCCAATGGTAAACTTAACTGCTTTTTCGAAGTTATTTTACCAGCTAACTAAAAATAGGAAAGCCTTGAACCCTTTCCACCAAATTTAGTTAGTATTAAGATTCTTTTACAGGGATTGCAGTGGAGCTGACGCTGAGATCATTTAGTATTTGGTTATATCATCGCTAGTCTCACTGAACTCTTCTGAATTTTACATGTCATGTGTGGTCTGGCATCTCCTTACCAGCAACAGGTCCCAGGTTCAAACTAGTTAATTCCCTAAAAAACAAGCTCAGAGCTTCGTTGCGCGAAAGTGGTAGGGAGACACGATATAGCACAAACAGACACCACCATGAATAATTAGAAAATGGCGACCCTGCCAGGATGGAAAATACCAAAATTGAAGGTCGACCACATGCCTAATTAAGTCAGAAAATTATCCGACTAAAAAATTTTTTTTCATAAAGTTATACATAGTCGAAAACAGTAGCTGCAGCGATAGATAGTAAAAGTGTTAAAGAAAGTATTCAATAACATTCTAGCACAGACAAGACCATAATTTAGTTATGAATTTTAAAAATTGTTAGAATAAGTTTTCTCTCCAATGCAAGTGCAGGTGGCGGATACATCGCTGACAAGTTGGTTCTGTCCCAACAAGTAAGTGAATGGATTGTCAGTCTTGGTAGTGTCAAGTCGTGTGAACAAAAAGGTTATGAAACGTGTGAGATCGTATGAGCGCATTTTGACGCGAAGTAGGGCGCGTGAATTGCTTTTAAAACAGAAAATAAGGGATTCGGAAAGATTAGCAATGGCAGATCGAGACCTTGACCGAATTAAGGTAGAGACCCAACATGAGAATGGACAGAGAATAGAGGACAGAACAATAGACGATGCAGTATCGCGAGAAATAGGACAGATAACGCACCATAACGAGGATAATGTGCGCCAAGGCACAGAAAACCTAGGTCAGCATACGACAGAGGAGCAGGAAAGTAGTGAGACAGTCGATGAGGATTCTAACTTGCGTCTTGAATACTTAGAACCCATAGTACAAGTAATCAGAGCTCCCTCACCACAGAGTACAAGGAATGTGAGCAGAAACGTGTCACAGCACAGTTCATTGCAATCGGTTGCGAACCAACACTTGGGCGAAAACACAGAGTGTAGGACATCGGAAGAAAAGGCAATAGGACCCACCAATCTGGCGGAATTATTACAACAAATTACGGAAACTATGACAAGGCAAAATAAAGAAATTGCGAACCAAATTCAAATTCAGAATGCAGAAACCACGAGACAAATGCGTGAGATTAAAGAACAAAACAAAAAAAATTCAGTTACACCTAAGTCGTATTGAAGACGAGGCAAAATAATCTAGAGAAGTGATAGGCAACTTAATAACAGGTTACAATCAATTGAGAACAGACATTGACAAGGTACAAGTGGACGTACAAACATTGCGTAATGACATTCAGGACGAGATCAAAACATTACGTAACAACACCCAGGGAGAAGTCAAGAAACTAAAGAAACAGATAAACGTAGTTACTAGACAAGCAGTAGGTACAGCGCGTGAAATTGTTGAAAACAGTGTGTTACACAAACGTATCACAAAAGCAGCGCTGAAAAGATATGATAACCGCATAGTAAAAATAGAAGCGCAAACGAAGCGACAATTTCAGAAATTGCGAACAGAGTTGTAGCAAACCATTGAAGAGCGTAGTGAACAAGATCGAACAAGCACTGAGTCTGCAACCACATCCGCATCTGTAGCAACACCGGAAAAACAAGTAATTAAGGAAGATATTACACATTTGCGGTTCCAATCACAGGCGGAAAGTAACATACGTGAAATCAGACAGCCTGCACCCCGGGTACGCGAATGTTACAGTGGACAATATCCAATGGATTTACCACAACCGGAAAGAACGGCGAGAGAAATGATCAGAAACAAAAGTGGCGAAGAATCGCGAATTTCATATGGAACTATGACGAAGTACGACAACGATCATTTCCTCACAGTCAGAAAATTTCAACACTTTCGAGAAGGAAACTCATTACATCCACGAACTTTTATTGATCAATTCCGAGTAGGATTACCAGAACACTGGCCGCTAGCACACAAATTAGACTTTATACACTCCTGGAAATGGAAAAAAGAACACATTGACACCGGTGTGTCAGACCCACCATACTTGCTCCGGACACTGCGAGAGGGCTGTACAAGCAATGATCACACGCACGGCACAGCGGACACACCAGGAACCGCGGTGTTGGCCGTCGAATGGCGCTAGCTGCGCAGCATTTGTGCACCGCCGCCGTCAGTGTCAGCCAGTTTGTCGTGGCATACGGAGCTCCATCGCAGTCTTTAACACTGGTAGCATGCCGTGACAGCGTGTACGTGAACCGTATGTGCAGTTGACGGACTTTGAGCGAGGGCGTATAGTGGGCATGCGGGAGGCCGGGTGGACGTACCGCCGAATTGCTCAAGACGTGGGGCGTGAGGTCTCCACAGTACATCGATGTTGTCGCCAGTGGTCTGCGGAAGGTGCACGTGCCCGTCGACCTGGGACCGGACCGCAGCGACGCACGGATGCACGCCAAGACCGTCGGATCCTACGCAGTGCCGTAGGGGACCGCACCGCCACTTCCCAGCAAATTAGGGACACTGTTGCTCCTGGGGTATCGGCGAGGACCATTCGTAACCATCTCCATGAAGATGGGCTACGGTCCCGCACACCGTTAGGCCGTCTTCCGCTCACGCCCCAACATCGTGCAGCCCGCCTCTAGTGGTGTCGCGACAGGCGTGAATGGAGGGACGAATGGAGACGTGTCGTCTTCAGCGATGAGAGTCGCTTCTGCCTTGGTGCCAATGATGGTCGTATGCGTGTTTGGCGCCGTGCAGGTGAGCGCCACAATCAGGACTGCATACGACCGAGGCACACAGGGCCAACACCCGGCATCATGGTGTGGGGAGCGATCTCCTACACTGGCCATACACCTCTGGTGATCGTCGAGGGGACACTGAATAGTGCACGGTACATCCAAACCGTCATCGAACCCATCGTTCTACCATTCCTAGACCGGCAAGGGAACTTGCTGTTCCAATAGGACAATGCACGTCCGCATGTATCCCGTGCCACCCAACGTGCTCTAGAAGGTGTAAGTCAACTACCCTGGCCAACAAGATCTCCGGATCTGTCCCCCATTGAGCATGTTTGGGACTGGATGAAGCGTCGTCTCACGCGGTCTGCACGTCCAGCACGAACGCTGGTCCAACTGAGGCGCCAGGTGGAAATGGCATGGCAAGCCGTTCCACAGGACTACATCCAGCATCTCTACGATCGTCTCCATTGGAGAATAGCAGCCTGCATTGCTGCGAAAAGTGGATATACACTGTACTAGTGCCGACATTGTGCATGCTCTGTTGCCTGTGTCTATGTGCCTGTGGTTCTGTCAGTGTGATCATGTGATCTATATGACCCCAAGAATGTGTCAATAAAGTTTCCCCTTCCTGGGACAATGAATTCACGGTGTTCTTATTTCAATTTCCAGAAGTGTATGTGCACACATGTCAGGAACAGTCGCAGAAATCATGCAAAATGTTGCAGCGATATGCCGATCGTACTAAGATTTCAGAGAGAAGTTTCTCTCACAATATTGGTCCAGTGAAGCACAGAATAGAGTGAAGTACGAATTATTGCAGACCCCATATTTTGAAAATTCTGGAGAGAAGAGTCCCGTGAAATTTTTCGAAGTAATGGCAAACAAAAATCAATTCTTAGATGTACCATACAGTGACGGAGAGTTGATTAAATTATGCGCGATGAAGCTACCATTGAAACACCAGCAATCATTAGTAGGTCGCGGAGGCAATGACGTCGAAGCATTTAAAGGTGTTCTAATGGAACTGGAGTTCATATTTTCGTAAGATGACGCAAGAAAAAGACGAAGCGCACGTGAAAACGAAAGCAAAAAGCAGTGGAATCCACAAGACACAGTATGAAGAAATAATTACGAACCACGTGATAACTTCACACCAGGAAACGACAATAGATTTCAACAGAGAACCGGTTATGGATTTAGAAGAGAATATGGCAATAACTATAATTCATCCAGGAACGGCAACAACTATTACAGAGGGAATAACGACAACCGAAACGGGTACTGGAGAACCAATAGACCGACAAATTATCAACAAAGAAACCACTATCAACAAGCAGAACAAGAAAAGCGAATACAGATAGAAGAGGTTGAGGTAAGACCATCAAAACCCGATAAACGTTCGAGTTGACTGCTAAGCGCCCATGCCAAAGAGAATGACACACCGACCCAGGACAATTGCAGCACCTTGAACAGAGAAGTAAAAATCTTATCACGAGAAGAGAAGAAGGACGACACAAATCCGCAGGGACCAGATGAAAACGAAGACAAGAAAATAACAATATCGTGTTGGGACGAAATTAATTGGGAGAATACTGACGAGGAAGATGAATTACCAGAGGTATGCACAACGAATGTAGGACGAAAGGACGAAGTAATGAGTATTGCTGAGCTATTTGAGATGGAAACCAGGGAAAGCGAATTCAATGAGGATAATACGCAGTCGACAGAAGTTGAAAATAAGTTACGAGTGGGCACACAACCCAACGTATATAATAAAGGAAGTTATGAAGCGATAATTAGAGCATTTAGATGCGATTATGGGGAAGTAGCGAAGGAGAAGGTGAAGATAGACGAAAATGAGGAAAAAGTAGAGGATGCAGAAGAAAGCGTAAATGAAGGAAGAAATAGAGAAGAGGAAATAAAAGAGAGAGAAGTAGCAGTCGAAGATTATCCTACAGAAAGTTCGAATTCACAAGGGAAATTCCTAAAAGACTCATGTATGATTCAGTGGAGGATTCGTTGATGCAAGAGGAAGAAGAAGAGAACCAACCCTTTCAAATTCAACCAATTGTGAAGGCCATGGTGAAGCATATCCCAGTCAATATTATAATTGATAGCGGAAGTGAACTGACTGCGATCTCAGAAAATTTATTCATGCAGTGTAATGCCAATGAGGAATTGCTAGTTCTGAAAACACATAAGATTAAAGTAAGAGGTCCTATTAGAAACAATGCTGCGGAAGTTACGAGACAAACAAGGTTAACTCTTTCGTGCCAAGGTCAAAAGATCGAAGCCAACTTCATGATTATACCTAAACTAACTGTAGATTTGATTATATGTGCAGATTTTTTAAATGAGAGACGAGCGATAACAGATATGGGGAAAGGTAGCGTAACATTCGGGAATGACACACTTCTCTTTGAGGAAAAGCTAAAATTAGAAGAAATACTAGTTATAAACAAAAAATTAGGAATGACGCGAGATAAAGAGGATGAAGAATTAGAATGGCATGCACAAAAGAGGGAATCACCTCAACTCATGTTAGAAGTCCATAAAGAAATCGACGAAAAATTGCAAGAAGTTCGCGGTATTTCGGAACACAGTAAAAGAGAATTAGAGGGTATTTTACGAGATAAAGCAGAGGTATTTTTACCTAAGGCTGGCAGTATTAAACACTTTCTGTAAAAGCTTGAAGATTAATTTTATTACTGGTAAATAATCAGCACAATATTTTAAGATTATTTTGCAGGTAAGATCGTCAGGAGAAAGAAGAATGAAGACAGAGGAAGGTGGGAAAAAGAAACTAGTTTCAATAATAACACCAATAGTAAGATAGATTAAGGTGAAGGGATAAAGCGTAGATAGTCTAACAGCATGAAATACTAAAATGCTATACACCACGACACTACACAAAAATAAAAAAACGAATTTGAGAATTCTTGAGTAGACGTTAAGACACCGAATATCTTAGAATTGTAACATGGAAAGGGCGCCGAAATTTGTAAAGCTTTTTAAGTAGGCGCAAAACAAGTAGATAGTAGATATATGTTAGATGATTATAAGTAAAACTTTTTGTAAGAACCACTGTAAAAACTCCAGCAAGGAAGAGATGCAACGACCCACAAGTTGCAAGGCGAGATGTATCAGGAAAGAAAAGGACGTAATCAGCAAGACTCGATTCCTCCATAGCAGGAGCGTCGGGAGAAGGGAAAGGCGAAACTAACAGACGGACCTTGTAGCGAAAGTGGGCAATAAATGTGCCCGCTAGGAGGAATCCTGCTGGGATGGAACGCCAAGCCGCACAGTGACAGACCCCTGCTGAGACGCGGCGGGACGGGGCTGGGACGGCGAACGCCGGAAGAGTCTCCGAGCCCCGAATGAACGGAGCGAGCAAAAAACGGCCGGACGAGAAGACCGCTTGGGCAAGCCACCACTGGCAAAAAAATATGCGTAAAAGTCACACTACTGCTATTAAAGAGCACGCTGATCCACGAAACTGAAGAACTTCCACAAAGTAAAAATGACGTGCCCAAACAATTTATGAGACTGTTACTAGGAGGAGAACTTCAAAGCGACTAGTTATCAATAAATATTTCCATATCCTGCCCAGAGAAGAACCAAGAAGCAATTAAGAAGCAGAGAAAAAGCGGGAAGAACAGAAGAATCGCAAGATTGAGACCAAGAAAGAAGATTGGTGAGGAATAGACGACATACCTTCCCAAATCCCTATCCTATTGTAAACTAGTCGTCTGCGAAGTATTACAACGAAAAACGACCGCATTCAGCGACACATAACGATGACTTTCACGCATACAAAGCCAGTAAACCACGAGATTCTGCACTCACAGCTCCATTCCATTATGGGACCTCCACAACAGCAACACACACTTGCAAAGCCAACAAGGAACGACGAACGAACCTGTACATAAAAAGCTTGCCCACATCCATCTCGCTCAAGTCCATCACGTTCATGCAAAAACATTCGCCAACCTCATGCTTGAACATTCATAGGATTATGTGAATGTGTGAAATCAAATTATGTGATGTAGGAATTGTGCAAAAGAAACGTGTGAAAAACTAAATAAGTTAAGCACACCAGACAGCTAACAAACTACAAAATAACGGTCATTGACTATGGACTTACGAAAAAAAATAGACTATCGATAAAAATAGTCATTAGTTCTGAAATGGACAGTATATAAAGAAACAATATGCCACTTATTTTCTCCTCATAAAAATGAAAGAATAACTATATTTTACTTAGTTTTCTCCTTATAAAAATAAAGAATAAAAATTATCTTGTTGGATGTTTCCCCTTTCTTTAACATTTGTACCATTTATTAGGATAATAACTCAATACATGTGTATGTATATTTCTTTGTCAAAGCAATTTCTTTTTAGCACTTGTACCATTTGTTAGGATAATATATCAGTACTTGTGTATGTATATTTCTTTGTCAAAGCAATTCTTGGAAATAATTCTTACTTGTTAGGGTAGCAATGTTGAAACGCGTGTCTAGAAACAAAAACATTTTTACTTGCACTTGATATTTAGAAAATGTGTTAGGAATAGATTTTGCTTAATTACTACATTTATAAAAACAATATTTCTAAGAAAATCGATATGAAAGACTCCTCACTTTCGATAACAAACTTCTTAAAAAACAAACATCACACTTAAATAAAGAAAGAAAATAATTAAAAATTAATATTAGAATAAAAATATTCTTCTCTTGTCATTTTAATTATAATGTGGAAGAATATAAAAATATAAATTAGTAATACAAACTAGCATAGAACAGAATAACGTGGCTGAACAGTGGGCAACAAAATTTAGACACCGGAATAATTTTTGACTGACTTAGACAACGATTCAATCATTGCCTAAATACAGTGCAAAAATTAAGTTCGAAGGGTGGTGATATGTAAGGTGTCAGGCAAATCCAACACCTTACATGAAAACCCTGACATGATAAGCAAATCCAGTAGTATGTCACATAGCTCCGAATAAATCGTGACATTAAATTAACCAAAGTAATACGAGTAACGAGTGAGCAAATGGAATACCACAGACTAACACAAGAATGCCTAAATGCATGTCTTACTTTCCCACCGTGAGGCAGACGCAGTTCCGAGGGGAGAAACGAGGACAGAAGCCGAGAGCAGAACCGTGTTAAGCTAGATAAGGGAGGGGCTGGGCACCCTCGTCGCGAGCCTACCTGTACGACTATACAACCCGCACGTTTTAGCGTGAGGCTTTTTCGCGTCTCAGGTACGTCAAGGATCACCCCCAGCCCATGTTAAAAGCTAGAGCCCCCCAGAAAAGCAGTATAGATCTTACGATAACACAAAAATGGCCACTACCACATGTAAGTTTTAGCGTGAGACTTATCCCGTGTCTGTTACATTAGAATCACTCCCCAGCCCATGTTAAAAGATAGAACCCTCCAGAAGAGCAGTATAGATCTTACGATAACACTAAAAGGACCACACTAGCTGCAGCTTTTAGCGTGAGACTTTTTAGCGTCTCTGTTACGTTGCAAACTTTAAAAACATTGCCCCACCACGAAAAGTATAACGTTTCTCATTGGATAGACAGAATTTTTGTAGGCGGAGCTTAAGGTTAACATTGAGACCCTGATTAGTCAGATGAAAACACAGCCAGATAGTTTTTTTAAACTAACTTCGGTAAATTGTAGTATGGAGAAGTTAGAGGAGAGTTGGTTCCGAGACGGCGAGCTGGACGGCTGGTGCGCCGGCCGCTGTCGCCCTGACGCTGCCTAAATACCGACAAGGTAATGAACGCACGCGATGCCGCATTTTTGAGCGCATAAGGCTTCACTCAGAACTGCAGAAGACTCATCTGTTACACCCCTTTTTTGCGTAATCCTAGTGTCGATCTTTAATTAAAACTCATGGTGTTCACATTTGCCACTTGAAGTAAAGATCTGAAACGCGATGATTTTTCTATTTTATAGTTATTGAGAAGCCACATCAGCCACTGTAATTTACGACAGGTTAGATAAGTAATTAAAGATAATTGAGGGTCACTGTAGACCATTTGGATAGTTTTCTCTTTTGTGAAACTTAATTTAAACCTAGATTATAGATGTGATATGGCATAGGTCATCCTTCGATCGATTGTAGAACTTGGAAACCCATTTAGGGAATATTCGTTCACATTTTTGTTGAACGCAGTTGGTTTTTACCATCCTGTATTAAAACATTTCCTTTTATCTATATTGCAATTTATAAACGATGTTTTGTGAGTAGAATAAAATTTCCAATGGTAAACTTAACTGCTTTTTCGAAGTTATTTTACCAGCTAACTAAAAATAGGAAAGCCTTGAACCCTTTCCACCAAATTTAGTTAGTATTAAGATTCTTTTACAGGAGTGCAGTGGAGCTGACGCTGAGATCATTTCGTATTTGGTTATATCATCGCTAGTCTCACTGAACTCTTCTGAATTCTACATGTCATGTGTGGTCTGGCATCTCCTTACCAGCAACAGGTCCCAGGTTCAAACTAGTTAATTCCCTAAAAAACAAGCTCAGAGCGTCGTTGCGCGAAAGTGGTAGGGAGACACGATATAGCACAAACAGACACCACCATGAATGATTAGAAGTTAAGTCCCATAGTGCTCAGAGCCATTTGAACCTATCCTTGCCGATGTTGTATTTTAATGGCTAGCACCGTCCGTTGAAATCCCGTCGTGATAGAGGTGTGATGTTACTCCTCCACATACGTCTATTTCCTGGAACTTTTATTTCAGCTTTCGACACAAACTGGAGTAGTGAAGACGTTGGCTCTCCACTTCGTCAGGAACATCACAACGTCCATATTGGAACAAAGCAAACCTCCACGTTCTCGTCTACGTAGCAACCGACCGTCGTGTCGTACTCTGACAATGGCGTCATTTGGATGTGGAACTGATGATGATGATGATGATGTTTGGTTTGTGGGGCGCGGTTATCAGCGCCCGCGCAAATTCCCAACCTTTGTTCAGTTTAATCTCGCCCCTTTCATGAATGATGATGAAATTATGAGTACAGTACAAACACCCAGTCAGGCAGGAATCAGGCGAAAACCCCTGAGACCGCGCTCGGGAAGTAAGAACGTCACCGCGAGACCACGAGCTGCGGACATGTGGAAAGTTGGGACATAGCGTCAGCACACCGCTCTCCCTGTGATTATCGGCTTTCTTGATCTTGAAGCCGCTACTCCTAAATCAAGTAGCTCGTCAATTACCCCACGAGACCGAGTATACCCCCTTCCAGTCCTCCCAAGAGGGAACAGTTCCTGGCAAAACGGTGAATCGATCCGTGTTGTACACATACAAACTATTCACGCCGACTACAGAACTACGGAGCCGAACCCGTTTAAAAATTATACGCCATTTTCGTATGATCCCATCGTTCATGCTGTTTCCCCTAAGAACTTCACTAAACTGGCGATCGATTTCGACCACTTTAATGTCTTTTGCGCACAGAGGACGAATCACTGTGAGTATTTCACACTACATGGCTTTCAATTAACTAAGGAATTGTAAATAAACACAAATAACTTAAACACGGACTAATGTTTTCGTTGTGGAGTCAGTGGGTAGCCAATAGATGCAGGCACTAGGCGCGGATGCACAAATTGCCACAGCAGTGTTGCTGGAGCCATGTTTATGACGTCGTGCTAAACAATAATGCCTCCGAATATTTTATGTGAAAACTCTTAACGGTTTTTAAATAAAATGAACGTTATTAACAATTTACATCTTTATTCTTCATCTTTATTCCTTAACATAGTCACTCTGGTGACGATCACATTTCTCCCAACGAGAGACCTGTTTGTTGATACCGTCACTTCTGAACGTTTGACTTTGTTGACAGACCAACAAGCTCACCTCTACTTGCTTCATCACTACCAAAGTGAAGTCCGCGAAGGCTTTGTTTAATTTTTGGAAACAGATGAAACTCGGATGGGGCCAAGTTGGGATTGTATGTAAGATGATCGATTACAGTGAATCCAAGGCGTCGGATTGTTGTAGACGACGCAGCGCTCGTGTGTGGTCTCGCATTGTCATGCTGAAGGAGAGTGTTCTCCATTTGTGGACGAACTCCTCGAATTCATAACTCGTTTACAGCGCGCTGTTTCTCATCCACCGACATGGTTATGTTACACACCGCCATGGTGCACGCTACATTTTGGACCTCTCTAGCGGCAGAGAGCTGCAGATGGGTAGAGTTGTGGAATAAAGATTCAGAGTGTTAATAAAGTTTCTTTTATTTGAAAAGCTTTAAGAGTTTTCCCATAAAAAATCGGAGGCATTACGTTTCAGAATTCCCTTGAAGAAGCGGAAGTTACTTAAAATAATTATATAAGTTTATAAAAGTGAACAAAATGGCTCTGAGCACTATTCGACTTAACTTATGAGGTCATCAGTCGCCTAGAACTTAGAACTAATTACACCTAACAAACCTAAGGACATCACACACAACCATACCCGAGGCAGTATTCGAACCTGCGACCGTAGCGGTCGCTCGGTTCCAGACTGGCGCCCAGAACCGCTCGTTCACTCCGGCCGGCAAAAGTGAACAATGAGTAACTATCAAGTTCTTTACGAAATATAAAAAAAAAGTCAGCAGCAGAGAATTTTCTGACGTCAGGACGTTATGGAAATCGTTTGCAGCTACTCTGAATGCCTTAAGAGGTTTCTGTAAGGCTCTGTAGAAAATAACCACCAGCCACCTAAACACACAATCGAAAAAAGGAGAACTTCGAGAAGTTATCGGAAAAGCCGAATATGATACACGTCAGAGTCGGTGTCCGAAACATTTCGACACGGGAGATGAACATGAGGGAAGTAAGTAAAAAAAAAATTGATTGACAAAAAAAATTCAAAAGAGAGAGGAAGTTAGTTTTGATTTTTAAAGACTGTTATTGCAGATGAGACGTAAATTTTTACGTATGATCCATAAATCAAGCGATAAACTATACACTAGATACCTGCATCTTCTCCACTAAGAAGGAAGTCATGAAACGTTCGAAGGTCAACATTGTTTTTCTCCTCTGTCAACCTCTTTATCTCAAAGTAAAACTTACATCCAAAGTCCTCAATTACCTGTTAGAAATATTCAAATCTCAGTCTTCCTGTGTAGATTCTGCCATCTGCAAATCGCTTTAGTACCGTGGAGGCTATTCCCAGTCGTCTTAAAACGTGTCCTATCATCCTAAACCCACTGGAAGTCAGGTTGCTTTCCATTGTTGCTTTATTCGCTGATTCTACGAAGAAATTCCTCATTCCTTATCTTATGAGTCCACCGAGTTTTTAACTTTATTTCGTAACACCATGTGTCAAACGCTTCGGTTCTCTTATTTTCTGGTTTACCCGCAGTCCATGATTTACTACCATACAATGCTGTGCGTCAAACATAAATTCTCACTAATTCCTTCCTCAAATTAAAAAAAAAAAATGTTCAAATGTGTGTGAAATGTTATGGGACTTAACAGCTAAGATCATCAGTCCCTAAGCTTACACACTACTTAACCGAAATTATCCTAACGACAAACACACGCACCCATGCCCGAGGGAGGATCTGAACCTCCGCCGGGATCAGCCGCACAGTCCATCCTCAAATGAAGGCCTATGTTTGATACCAGAAGACATCTTTTCGCAAGGAAATCCTGTCTCGCCTGCAACAGTCTACTTTTTATATTCTCCTTGCTGCATCCGTCGTGTTTTATTTCAATATAGAAGATTTCACAAGTTTTCCTACTTCGTGGTTACCAACTTTGACGTTATATTTATTTCTCATACGAGTTATACTACTTCTCATTACCTTTGGCTATCTTCGGTTTACTCTCAGTCATTATTGTGTAAGTATTTAGACAATCCATCTCATTCAACAGATACAGTATTCTTTAATTTCACTGGGAATACCAATGTCATCACCGAATCTCATCATTGGCGTGCTTTCAGACTGAATTTAAATTACACTTTTGTACAATTCTTTTATTTCCATCACTCCTTCTTCGTTGTATAGATCTAACAGCGAGGGAGGATGAATGTACCCGGCCTTACATCCTTCTTAAAGCGAGCATTCGCTCTTGATCTTCCATTCTTATTATTTACGCTTGGTTCTCCTACATTTTGCTATCACCTTCCTTTCCTTAAAGCTTACCCTTATTCTTCTCAGAACGTCGTACAACGTGAACCAGCTTACATTCTCAAACGCATTTTCTACATCGAAAAATCCTATTAACGTGTCTTGTTTTTTCTTAAGTCTTGTTTCAGTTATCAAGTGCAACGTGAGAACTGCCTCCTTCGTCGTTTTAGCTTTCGTAAACACAAAACTAGCCGCAACCAGCTGAGATTCAGACTTCTTTATTTCTCTGTAAATTATTCTTATCGGCATCTTAAATGCATGAACTGTTAAGTCGACCACGCGACAGTTTCGCTCTGATCTGTTCTTGCTACCTTCGGAATCGTGTGGATGATATAATCTAATGGTATGTCTCCAGTCTCACCATTGCTGGTTCTTTCACATTTCAGGGGCAATTTCTCATCCCAAGGGCAAGAGACTGCCCCGAAACTCTATCGGCTTGTCCGCCAATTTTGACAAGGCTGTTAGCAGAACGAGGGTGACTGCTTACAACGGAAGTCTTAGCCGCAAATAGCTGATGATTTTTATTCGGAATTTAAACAGTGGCTGGCATCGAACAGGTGAACCAGAACCTTTTGGTTACTAGTGAAAGACGCTATCCGTAGACAACAGGACCATATAATAGTATGCAGAGTGCGATTGACAGCCATGTGTCAATTAACAGAAACGTTTTCAAGAAGTTTTGGAAAAATTGTGTGAAAGTGAGTGAGAGAAGTGTCCTCAGTTTTGGAAAATGCATGTATCTTGCATAAGAACAATACGCCCGCCTACAGTGTTTTATCGGCTATATAGTTTTTCCCTAAAGAAAACAATGCTCTTTGGTCATCGATCATACTCGCCTGAATTGACACCGAGGGTCTTTTATTCGTTCTTCGGAAAAAGGGTACTCAATTTCTTATGTCGGAACGCGTAAAAGCAAAATCCGCGGAACTTTTGGACTGTCTCATGGGAAACGACAAACAGCGATGTTTTGAGGAATGGAAGAACTAATACGGACATGTGTAGAGTTTAATGACTGGAAGCGACAGTCAGTAACAAAATATGTTTCGAAAATCCATAAATTTGCCGCATCAGTTTCGTTCTATTTTTGTCATAACGCGTGTACGACATTTTCTGGCATATCGTGAGAAACCATCAACGCTTTTCACCGAAATTACAGCAATATTGTTATTAGAGTGAGTAATCATTGCCTTTAGAGAACACACAGCTTTCACTATTGCTAATATATGAAAATTATGGAAAGCTAAAGCTAAAGCTAATGCCAATGGAAAACAACACTGAAAAGCCACCGGTGATTGGTAGATGGGAAATTCACAGGAGCAGAATTCTGCAGCAAGTTAATATTCCAAGAAATGTTTGTTGCATTCTAATTGTAATATGTATTGTATGGGTAAATGTAGTGAAGTTTATTGCCCAGATATTTCAAGATATGCCGAGTATAGAAGACGCAGCACATTTCCTCAATCATGTTGTTAATTAATCACTACAATTTTAGACAGACACCAGCCTTAGACTCAAACGAAAAGTATATGGCTGAAACGTTGGCCCATAAATTAATGGAAAACCGAAAATCACATCTGAAATACCTACTGTGTGTTTCTGATTTGAACAGCATCTGAAGGAATGTATTTTACAGTATTTATTTTAAAACAATCCAAATGCGCAAATGAGGTTCAAAATGTTATTATTTCTTCCATATCAAGATAAATGAAGACATCGCACAACCAGTAAACCCCTGACGTATCGTTAGTACTGCCACCAACACATTTTAGAGAACCGAGGCCAATGCTCACGAGTCGATCGTTTCTCTCGCCTCCTGCTCAGACCACTTGATCCAAAGAGAATTAGTAACAACTAATCGTTTACAGGCCTGCCCTCTAACTCTGTGTGAGCACACTTGGCTACTGCACGTCAGCATCCCGCCACCGGCGCCCATTGAGGTACGGAATCGCTTTGCCAGTAACAACAGCAGACAGCTGGGAGCCGCGACCATTCGGCGCCCGAGGTCCAAACACGGCTGCCATTAGGAGCGGGGCTAATCGAATGACTGCGAATCGCTTTGGGACGGTCGCCTACTGCAGCCGGCCGCCGCGGGCTGCCTGCGCGCCGCTCTGGTGGTAGCTAATGCAGTTACGCGACGCCATTGTGAGGTAACAAAACACGATCGCCATGTATTGGGCTGTCGGCACGGGCAGAGGCGTGCATATACATCGGCTGCTAAAACCCGTAGCAACCGAAGGGGGTTCCGTACGCTTGTTTCAGCAGTCTATCATCACTGATATTACCAGATGTGGATTGATACGTGCATGTCTATAAACAAATAAGACGTTTATGGTAAATCTATAACTGATATTATTTGGAATAAGGCAAAAAGACTAAGACGAATTAATACAGTAATGGCAAATGTACAGTCACCATCTGAAAATCTCTTAGGAAGCATTTTATGCGTTCTTAAACTAAAATCAACAGAAAAGACGAATGCACGGTAAACAGTCAAATGGGATATTACACTGACCGCAGCTCGTGGTCGTGCGGTAGCGTTCTCGCTTCCCGCACTCGGGTTCCCGGGTTCAATTCCCGGCGGGGTCAGGGATTTTCTCTGCCTCGTGATGACTGGGTGTTGTGTGATGTCCCTAGGTTAGTTAGGTTTAAGTAGTTCTAAGTTCTAGGGGACTGATGACCATAGATGTTAAGTCCCATAGTGCCCAGAGCCAACCACTAAATGACAATTTCTCCTTGCCGGAAATAAACTGAACAGAAGACCACAGGAAGACAACGACTCTAGCCCCATGAAACATACATTATCCAACGCTCTATCAAGTGATGAAGTAGGGAAAAGTTCATTTTACGTCCAAACAACATTCTGACCTACTAAATCCGTATCCCAGAATTGAAGTGTGCTCAGGTTGTACCAGTGTACAAAACGGGAAAGATGACTGGGTGCACTTCGTGATACAGGGCCACCATTTTTCTATCTTTGGTAAGTAAGACGTTGAAAAGCATAATTAAACGCATATTATAATTTAGAGCGATGGATTGAAAACCGTAGAATACTGCCCTTTAGGAAGGACAAAGGCACAAATGAAAGGAAAGTATCGTTAGTCACTGATATATAACACTCCTTCAGTAAAAAGCGTCATTTTCTAGGACTGTATACAGCTGCCACAAATGCATATGAATATTGGAGACTAAGAAGCAAAATCACATCTGGTGGGTCACACATCAACAAATCGCACTGTGTATTGAGCGGTTGAAGATTGATTACTTGAGTGAACAATGAAACTATAGGGCTGATCTACATCCAATGTTCTACCCAAGTGTTCAGTTGTTGTAGTACGTGGATGACTGATGTATTTATAATTGTAATGATATTTTTCCTAACTGTCAGGAGCAGATGAATAACGCCATGGCTGAATGAGAATTACCTCAAAATATCGCCTCCGAAATTAGATGTGTGTTTGTGGGTGTATGTGTGTATGGAGATGGGAGGAGGGGGGGGGGGGGGGGGGCGTGCGTGCATATTTACCATACATAGGACTAATAGACTAAGAAACATATGATCAGGCCCTTTACATCCCTTTCAAAAGGATGGTCAAGTACTTAAGGTTTTACGTCGATCATAAGATAAAATGGTCACACCACACTAAGTACATAATTAAAAAATGTAAAGGTACCAGATATCCTTCGCACTTTAGCAAGCGTTTGTTGGGGAACAGACTAGATAGTCAGCATCAAGAAACATCGCGCTCTAATAACACCTTATATGGGTTACAGATGTATCTGGTAGTGTTACGGTTATTTAATAATTAAATCGCCGAATGTGGATTCGGTTTTTAAACTGATCGTGTTTTTGTAACCAACATAAAATCAGCTCAGTCGGCAAAGAAGTCAAATAATTAATTTGTATATAATCCTTGTTTGCGAACAAGACTGCTTCCCATGAGCATATAAATCACTAGATCAAAAATTAATTTCAAAACCTTATTATTTCAGGTTTTTCTATCGCCAATACCAGTGATAAAAAGTGGGTAGTAAAATGCTTGGGATGATGGCAGTTATTAAACTCTTCAGTCTGACTCTTGTCACATAACTCAGTTATTTGCCGCTGAGTGACAAACCGATTAGACGTAAAGTGGCAAGAAATTGCCGTAAACATAATTCTTCCCTTACGAAAAATATGCTCTAACTCTTAAAAAATCATCACTCTCAGATAAAAATATTTTGTGAAGACTTCCTTTATCTTGGCAATTCATAAATATGAACATGTCGCTTGATAAAAGTAACCTCCGTCATCTCAGAAAATCAGTACACTACATACAACAAATATGAATAAATATCACAACATTCGCTAAAATTTAACTTCAACTCTATTCGAAGTTAACCTGATAAAGTCTCAACAACATCTCAATAATACATTAATCAAATTCGTACAGTAGAAAACAAGAAACTATACAACATAGTTATTATAAAAAGGTGTCCATGCTTCAACAACGATAGGAGACTACAGGGGCAATATTCGAGTGCTTCTCTAAGGAGCGATGACCTTCATCATATCGCAACTGGTGTCCAGCCCTCAGTTCTGCTCGGTTTTCAGAGGCGTCTCGTAGCCTTCCTGCGATCAGCGAGGAAAGCAAATTCATTTTTTCAGTCAAATAATACAGTTACATCTAAATCGAGACGCAATAAAACGTGGTAAAATGTGTAGTACATACATTTCGTCAGTTATTTCTAAAAATGACTGCGGCATGTAAGTCTGCCATACTAAAACCTGCTATGGTTCAGCAACAAAAAAATCCTAGAAAAAAGAAAGATGTGTCCGTATAAACTCATCACAGCCTGTGCCGGAGCATTCGAATCGCCTTTAACTAATTCTTGCTAGTCTAAGCAAATGAAACGCCTTTGCATCCGCGAAAGAAAAACATCAAAATGAAATTACTGCTGAAACATTCCCATATCTTACTAGACAGTTTATTAGCATATCACATTATAGACACAATTAACGAGTTTTCCCTCTTAAATAAGGCTACCACCATGTTCTAGGTGAAGGTGCACAGTGGAATAAAAAGAAATGAAGCAGTTGATACTCTGGGCAAAACATCAGCGTACACTGCTTTAGGGAAATACAATAAAGCGCCACCCGACGATCTCCTTCCTAGAATCAGGGCGCCATTAAATAAAATCCTTCACGGGCCTTACGACATTTAAGGGAAACACTATGCCTCACCGCCCCCAGTAGCTGCGTGGATGCTGGCGGTAGCTCAGCGTGTTCGGTCAGAGGGTTAGCTGACCTCTGTAATAAAAATGGATCAACGACGAACTGAAACGGGTGTCTTACGACGTCCGCCCCGAGCAGATGCAACAAACTAAAACGAACAAAATGACATTAAAAAAAGTGGTCAGTGCGACAGAATGTCAGTCCTAGGGGCCCGCGTTCGATTCCCGACTGGGTCGGACATTTTTCTTTGCTTAGGGACTGGGTGTTGTGTTGTCCTAATTGTCATCATTGTAATCCCCACCGACGCGCAAGTCGCCCAAGTGGCGTCAAATCGAAAGACTTGCTCCCGGCCAACCGTCTACCCGACGGTAGGCCCTATTCACACGATTATGCCTCAGTGGTACCTAATCATCGACCACATCCTTGGTACCGAAATTGCAAATACGGCAAAAATTTCGAATTCCAGCAGCTTCTCTATTGCCTCGGAGTGATCCCATCTCCTTGATATCAATGGTGCGGTGAGCAAGTTGTTGGCAACGTTTTTTTTTGGCTGCGACAGAAGATATCAAGAAACCACGATACTACCGCAGCCCTCGATGTCCTCCATCAGCGCATTACCAGTTAACCCGTACTAAGACTTCAGGTCAGTGATGTGAAATTGTTGCTGAAATTCATCTATAGCTAATAAACTGCGCCAGCTTTGAATGTTTACTCTGTAGTATAAGGACTATCTATTAACCCTTAAGCTTTTATATGCATTTTTTGTTTTACTTGCACAACGGTTTATTTTTGTATGATCTAATCTAACTGCAAAAGGGAATATTAGTGAGAGAATCTGCAACTTACACTACTTATTCTTGAGCACTGAATTCCACAATGTTGTTGTTGTTGTGGTCTTCAGTCCTGAGACTGCTTTCATGCAGCTCTCCATGCTACTCTATCCTGTGCAAGCTCCTTCTTCCCCCAGTACCTACTGCAACCTACATCCTTCTGAATTTGTTTAGAGTATTCATCTCTTGGCCCCCTCTACGACTTTTACCCTCCACTCTGCCCTCCAATACTAAATTTGTGATCCACTGATGCCTCAGAACATGCTATGTGATCTACTCATCTAATATTCAGCATTCTTCTGTAGCACCACATTTCGAAAGCTTCTATTCTCTTATTGTCCGAACTATTTATCGTCCATGTTTCACTTCCATACATTGCTACACTCCATACAAATACTTTCAGGAACGACTTCCTGACACCTAAATCTATACTCCATGCCCTTGCCAGTCTACATTTTATATGCTCTCTACTTCGGCCATCATCAGTTATTTTGCTCCCCAAATAGCAAAACTCCTTTACTACTTTAATTGTCTCTTTTCCGAATCTAATTCCCTCAGAATCACTCGACTTAATTCGACTACATGCCATTATCCTCTGTTCATCTTATATCCTCCTTTCAAGACACTGTCCATTCCGTTCAATTGCTCTTCCAAGTCCTTTGCTGTCTCTGACAGAATGACAATGTCATCGGCAAACCTTAAAGTTTTTATTTCTTCTCCATGGATTTTAATACCTACTCACAATTTTTTTCTTTTGTTTCCTTTACTGCTTGCTCAATATACAGATTGAATAACATCGGGGAGAGGCTACAGCCCTGGCTCACTTCCTCCCCAACCGCTGCTTCTCTTTCATATCCGTCGACTCTTATAACCGCCACCTGGTTTCTGTACAAATTGTAAATAGCCTTTCGCTCCCTGTATTTTACCCCGGCTACCTTCAGAATCTGAAAGAGAGTATTCCAGTCAAAATTGTCAAAAGTTTTCTCTAACTCTACAAATGCTAGTAATGTAGGTTTGCCTTTACTTAATCTAGCTTCTAAAATAAGCCGTAGGGTCAGTATTGCCTCACGTGTTCCATCATTTCTACGGAATCCAAACTGGTCTCCCCCGAGGTCAGCTTCTACCAGTTTTTCCATTCGTCTGTTAAGAATTCCTGTTAGTATTTTGCAGCCGTGACTTATTAAACTGATAGTTCGGTAATTTTCACATTTGTCAACACCTGCATTCTTTGGGATTGGAATTATTATATTCTTCTTGAAGTCTAAGGGTATTTCGCCTGTCTCACACATTTTGCTCATCAGATGGTAGAGTTTCGTCAGGAATGGCTCTCCCAAGACCGTCAGTAGTTCTAATGGAATGTTGTCTACTCCCGGGGCCTTGTTTCGACTCAGGTCTTTCAGTGCTCTGTCAAACTCTTCACGCAGTATCACATCTCCCATTTCATATTCATCTACATCCTCTTCCATTTCCGTAATACTTCCCTCAAGTACATCGCACTGGTATAGGCCCTCTGTATACTCCTTCCACCTTTCTGCTTTCCCTTCTTAGCTTAGAACTGGGTTTCCATCTGAGCTCTTGATATTCATACAAGTGGCTCTCTTTTCTCCAAAGGTCTCTTTAATTTTCCTGTAGACAGTATCTATCTTACTCCTAGTGAGATAAGCCTCTACATCCTTACATTTGTCCTCCAGCCATTCCTGCTTAGCCATTTTGCACCTCCTGTCGATCTCACTTTTGAGACGTTTGTATTCCTCTTTGCCTGCTTCATTTACTGCATTTTTATATTTTCTCCTTTCATCAATTAAATTCAATATTTCTTCTGTTACCCAAGGATTTCTACTAGCCCTCGTCTTTTTACCTACTTGATCCTCTGCTGCCTTCACTACGTCATCCCTCAAAGCTACCCATTCTTTTTCTACTGTATTTCTTTCCCCCATTCCTGTCAATTGTTCCCTTACGCTCTTCCTGAAACTCTATACAACCTCTGGTTTAGTCATTTTATCCAGGTCCCATCTCCGTAAATTCCCACCTTCTTACAGTTTCTTTAGTTTTAATCTACAGTTCATAACCAATAGATTGTGGTCAGAGTCCACATCCGCCCCTGGAAATGTCATAAAATTTAAAACCTGGTTCCTAAATCTCTGTCTTACCATTATATAGTCTATCTGAAACCTGTCAGGATCTCCAGGTTTTTTCCATGTATACAACCTTCTTTTATGATTCTTGAACCAAGTGTTAGCTATGATTAAGTTATGCTCTGTGCAAAATTCTACCAGGCGGCTTCCTCTTTCATTTCCTACCCCCAATCCACTTTCACCTACTACGTTTCCTTCTCTTCCTTTTCCTACTACCGAATTCCATTCACCCATGACTATTAAATTTTCGTCTCCCTTCACTATCTGAATAATTTCTTTTATCTCATCATAGATTTCTTCAATTTCCTCGTTATCTGCAGAGCTAGTTGGGATATAAACTTGTACTACTGTAGTAAGCGTGGGCTTCGTGTCTATCTTGGCCACAATAATGCGTTCACTATGCTGTTTGTAGCAGCTTACCCGTACTACTATTTTTTATTCATTATTAAACCACTCCTGCATTACTCCTATTTGATTTTGTATTTATAACCCAGTATTCACCTGACCAGAAGTCTTGTTCATCCTGCCATCGAACTTCGCTAATTCCCACAATATCTAACTTTAACCTACCCATTTCCCTTTTTAAATTTTCTAACCTACCTGCCCGATTAAGGGATCTGAGATTCCACGCTCCAATCCGTAAAACGCCAGTTTTCTTTCTCCTGATAACTACGTCCTTCTGAGAAGTCCCCGCCCGGAAATCCGAATGGGCCACTATTTTACCTCCGGAGTATTTTACCCAAGAGGAAGCCGCCATCATTTAACCATACAATAATGCTGCATGCCCTCGGGAAAAAATAAGGTCGCAGTTTCCCGTTGCTTTCAGTCATTCGCTGTACCAGCACAGCAAGGCCGTTTTGGTTAGTGTTACAAGGCCAGATCAGTCAATCATCCAGACTGTTGCCCCTGCAACTATTGAAAAGGAACCACACGTTTGTCTGGCCTCTCAACAGATACCCCTCCGTTGTGGTTGCACCTACGGTATGGCTTTCTGTATCGCTGAGGCACGCAAGCCTCCCGACCAACGGCAAAGTCTATGGTTCATGAAGGGGGGGGGGGGGGGGTATCCACAATATATGTGTAATGATCCGTCTTCTGTGCATCGAGAAACTGTTTTCAGGGAATGCCAATAATGTGCCCTGCTTTACCTGCAACATGGGAGCAAGCTTTAGATGAGTGCGTCGTTCCTTTCAATGTGATTTTTCCTGGGAACATGAGTAAATTAAAGAAGAAAGCTACAGTCCTAAATTAGTGTTACTCAATTTGATCTTCCGGTACGAACTGTTCGTATACAAAATTAATACCAACTACACGACACTGGCCAGTATCTGGCTCACACTCACTTAGTGTCCCTTCTGCCGGGTACGTCCCCTTGCGTGAAACGGTGCGATCTCGTGAACATCACTAAGTGATCGACAACAACAAAATAAGCGCCTTTCAAGTGATTGTCACGGAAGTGCAATACTCCTCTGGACAAATCATTGTCCTTAAGATACTTTCACAATGAAGTAGCTACATCAAAGAGGCACGTAATGCAGATGCAGATTCTAATATTCATTTGTGTACACACTATTTTTATCAACTGTGCATTGATAAAAATGTGAGATGCTATCTGATGTCACCGAGTATATCGCCATCTTACGTACCCTCTCCCTTAAAACAAAAGGAAATTATCTTTAAAACTGCGCAAAACTGAATATTCTTTAACAATATGTGTTGTGATGTGCGTTCGCATAGTAACATAGCGTTTTACCAATAGCGTATCGGACACATTCTGTTCTTCTGTTTGACTGAAGGTAGAAAGGACTAGTTCTTAGCTTTTAGAATTGTATAGCTGTTTAAGCAGCTCTGACAAAAAATTGGTGTCCTTATCGTAATTGTTGTATTGGGAAAACCAAACTTAAATAATGAGCTTTACCATTACCTATGGCACGGTACTCCCACATTGATTCGTGCTTGCAATTGTTACAACGTTTATATATCTACATCTAAATGATTACCCTCCAATTCATAACTAAGCGCTTGGCCAAGTGTTCATCGAACCACCTTTACGCCATTCGCTACCTTTCCTACCTCGAACTCGGCGCGGCAAAAACGAACAATTAAATCTTTCCGTGCGAGCTCTGATTTCTCATGTTTTATTATGATGATTATTTCTCCCTATATAGGTGGTCACCAACAAAATATTTTCACACTCTGAGGAGAAAGCTGGTGACTGAAGTTTCATGAGAAGGTTCTGCTGCAGCGAAAAACGCCTTTGTTTTACTGACTGCCACTCCAATTCGTGTCTCATATATGTGGCTCTCTCTCCCTTATTTTGCGTTAATACAAAACGAGCTGCCCTTCTTTGAACCTTTTCGTGGTCCTCTGTGAACCCTATCTGATGCAGATCCCACACCGCACAGCAGTATTCCAGAAGAGGGCGGACAAGCGAAGTGTAGACCTCTTACAGTTTCTAAGTGTTCCGCTGATAAACTGCAGTGTTTGGTTTGCTTTCCCCACTGCATTACCTATGCGGTCGTTCCAATTTAAGTTATTCGTCACTATGATCCCTAAGTGTTTAGTTGAGTTCACAGCCTTTAGGTGTCTGTGATTTATCGTGTAACTGAAATTTAGCGGATTACTTTTAGTGCTTATATGGGTGTATTCACGATTAACAGACAACTGCCACTTTTTGCACATTACAGATATCTGGTCCAACTCATTTTGCAATTTCTTTTTATCAACTGACGACTTTACATGAAGGTAAATGACAGCAGCACCTCCAAACAATCAAAGCGGGCTGCTCATATTCTCTCATGGATCGTTTATGCAGATCAGGAACAACAGAGGGCTTACACTCTGAACACCGCCTTAGGGAACGCCAGGTATTACTTCCGTATTATTCGATGACCTTCCGTCAATTCCTGCGAACTGTGACATTTATGACTGAAAATCGCGAATCCAGTCACACAAAGAGACGATACGACATACGCAAGCACAGTAATTAGAAGTCGCTAGTGAGGAACGATGTCAAAAGCCTTCTGGAAATCTAAACATATGGAATCAGTCTGACGTCACCTGTCGATAGCACTCATTTCTTCGTGAGAATAAAGCGTGAGTCGTGTTTCGTCAGAATAATATTTTCTGAATCAGTGTTGACTACTGAATAAATTGTTTTCTTCGAGGTGATTCATTATTTTCGAACACAGTATTTGTTCCAAAATCCTATTCCAAATCGATGTTAGTGATATGGGTCTGTAATTCAGTGGGTTAGTCCTATTTCTTTTCTCCGGTATTGGTGTAACTGAGCAACTTTCCAGTCTTTGGGACGGATCTTTTTACGAGTGAGCGGTTGTATATGATTACTAAGTATGGAGTTATTGTATCAGAATACTCTAAAAGGAACCTGGCCGGTATACAATCTGGGCCGGAAGACTTGCCTTTCTTAAGTGTTTTAAGCTGCTTCGCTGCACCGAGAATATCTCCTTTTCGATTAGAATTCTAGAATATTTACATATTCTTCCTTTGAAAAGTAATTTTGGAAAACCATTTTTACTAACTCTACTTTAGTGGCTGTCATCAGTAACGTCGCCATTGTTTTCGCGCAGGGAAGATATTGATTGAGTCTTGCCACTCGTGTACTTTAAATATTACCAGGTTCTCTTTGGGTTTTCTGACAGATTTCGAGACAGAGCTGCGTTGTAGAAACTATTAAAAATATCTCGCACTGAAGCCTGCGCTAAATTTCGAGCTTCTGTAAAACTTCGCCAGATTTGGGGACTTTGAGTTCTGTTAAATTCGACATCCTCTAAACGTTGCTTCTGCATTAGTTTTCTGACCTATTCTTTGTATCATGGGGGTCAGTTCTACGTCTTATTAACTTATTTGGTAAATATGTCTCAAATGCCGCCGATACTATTTCTTTGAATTTAAGCCGTATTTGGTCTACGCTAACATTGTTAGACTGGAAGGAGTGGCCACTGTCTCTTGGGATAGTGGCAAGCGGGACACAGTCTCTTAGGACAGTGACAAGTGAGAATGAATTTTCTTTGATCTGTTCAGCAACTATATCATCTGAGTTGGGGGTCGATAAAAGGAACCAATTATTAATTTATTCCGGTTGTCAAGTATAACTTCTACCCATACTAACTGGCAGGAATTATCCACTACAACGTAATGTACTTCTGCTAGCAATAAACTCCCCACCTCCAAAGATATTTAATCCATCGTTTGTGAATATGGTCAGATCCCTTGCAAAAATTTCGGCTGAACTTTTTTCTATCGTTTCTGAATGTGGTTAGGTCCACTGTAAAAATTTCTGCTGAAATTATTTCTAGCTTTAGCTAGTTTTCTGTACCTATAACGATTTGAGATTCATTGCTTCTTATTAGCTCTTGGGGATCTGGTTCTTTCCCAACATAGTCATGACAGTTTACAAGTATAACGTTGATTGTTCTTATACGTATTTTCTTCCTATGTTCGTCCTGCACCATTTGAAATTGAAGCTCTTGTTGCTCATTCCCGAGACCCTCTAACCTAAAAAACCGAGCATTCCCTTCCACACAGCCCGCGTTAGCCATGTAGCTGCTTTAGCCATGTAGCTGCTATCTGCTTATAGTGGACGCCTGAACTATTTGGCGGAACCTCAAAACCCTCCACCATATGGATCAAGTCGAGAAATTTGCAACCTACACTGTCGCAGAACCATCTGAGCTTCTGATTCAGACCCTTCACTGGGCTCTATAGCAAAGGACCATAGTCAGTTCTGTCGGCGATGCTTCATCTCACAAGCAAGACTGACATTCTTTATTGCTTCAGCTAGCCAATCGAAATGAGAGAATATCTCTTCCATTCCAAAGCGACACACATCGTTATTACCAATATGAGCCACCACCTGCAGTTGACTTCATCCTGTGTTCTTCATGACATCTGGAAGCACCTGTTCCACATCTGGAATGACTCCTCCCAGTCTTCACACCTAGTCCACATTGGATTCCTTCCCATCCCTTTCAACCACATCTCCAAGGGACTCCATTACGCGCCTAATATTAGAGCTCCCAACTACCAGTAATCCCACCCTCTGTGAATGCCCAGAACTTGCTCCTCTGGAGCAGCGAAAGTGACATCTGGCTCAGGGACTTCGTCAGTCACAGATAGTGTCCAAAACCCTGTTCATCAGACGAACCATTGAGGCTCTCTGGACACCCCCTCAGAAAGTCTTTTGCTGCCAGCGACACCTTGGAATGACGTCCACTAGGCCACATGTAAGGGATCAACCTCAGTGCAGGCAGTAACCAGGGTGGCCACAGTAGTAAACCCATCAGGGAACATGTCTCCCCCCCCCTTCCCCTCCCACAGTAAGCCTCTGATGGAAGGAAGAAGTTTCCTCACCCAACCTAATAAGGGATGGCAGTTACAATCTGTTCATGCCAGTGACAGCCCAGCCTCCCGTTTCAAGAGTTGCGAAACTGCAACTCTTGAAACGGGAGGCTGGGCCGTCACTGGCATGAACAGATTGTAACAGCCATCCCTTAAGAACTACTTAATCCTAACTAACCTAAGGACATCACACGCATCCATGCCCGAGGCAAGATTCGAACCTGCGACCGTAGCAGACGCGCTGTTCCGGACTGAAGCGCCTAGAACCGCTCGGCCACCGTAGCTGGCCATATTTCAGGCTAACGGCTCGGAACCTCTGCAGAATTTAGCCATGTTGCCCGTAATTAACAATAGTTAACATGTGATCCTGAAAATTTCGCCACCACCATGAGTCAATAGTTGTCTATTCTGGCTGACCATCGGTGTTCTCGAATTTCTGGGGAAAACTGATCTAATACCATTTATTCATTAATTCTACTGAATTTAGAATTAATAACTGGACCAACCGGTGAGTGATAACATTTCATTCATAAGTTAACAAGCAATCCGAATCTGCGATTGGAACAGTTAATTTAATTATCCACTCTCTCTTTCTCAGGAGACTGGACAGGTCTGCAATTCTGACTTCTCCACGTCTCATGTATGTCAGATAGATGTGTCTGATTTACACTCCGTCCGTCACTACGCGACTACCGTCATGTCTGGCCGTGTTATCCTGTACACCGTTTCTAGCCGATGACAGTATGTTGCCGATTGATGATCGTGCGTGATAATATACATTCAAAACAGAATTCATTGCATGCGATAATGACAAGAAATTACGTAACAAAAGGGATCGAATGGCTGGCTAATAAGTGAAAAGTGAGAAGTACATGGTGGTTGTAATCAAATTTTCGTTACTTGACGGAGCCCCAATGAAAAACGATTGATCATAGTGAAATGCCTGGGCTAGCAGGACAGAGCGGATTAGGTTGTGGAAAGGGGCAAAGATGAATTCCTGTCGGTTGAACTCAGCACACACACTTTATTTATCAACATACAATATTACAAGAAGGATGCAAAACACTCAAAACTTTAATCGACCTCATATTAACAGAATCTTCTGTCGGTTCTTGGTAGAACAACATTAAAATAAATGAAAAGCACCAGTCTGCTTTTGTTCTACAATATTACTTTTATTTTTTTCGGCTTACAAGGCCTTCTTCACACATTTGCTGAGTATTATCACCAAAGAAGTTAAGTGTTAGACTGAAGTAGAAACATACAGTAAGGAACATCTTTGCAACGAAAAAGTAAAAAATGTACAGTACATAAAAAACAATGAGGTAGACAGGAAAACCTTTAGCACAAAATAGGAATAGCATGCCTATATAACAGTTTCTATTAATAAGCAAAACTAGTAAAATAAAATAAAATTAGTATCAGACAAGGCTACATCAGGAGGCGTAAAACATGGAGAGTGATACACAACCAATTAACAGAAGACAGTTATCAATGTAAATACAGAATATTTCCTGTACACTACAGCATCATCGGCAAACAGTCTAATGCCGCTGTCAAAACCATCAACTAGATCGTTTATGTAACTCGTAAAAAGCAGCGGACCTATTACGCTGCCCTGGGGCACACCTGAAGTTCCGTTTGTTTCTCTTAAAGTCACCCCGTTCTGGACAACTCACTGCTCGCTGTCTGTTAGAAAACTTTATATTCAACCGCATATGTCATCGGATAGACCGTAAATGCGCACTTTTTGGAGCAAGCGATAGTGCGGAAGTGAGTCGAACGCCTTTCGAAGGTCGAGGAATATGACATCAACCTGGGAGCAGGTATCTCGAGCCTGTTGTATATCATGCGCAAAGAGAGCCAGCTGTGTCTCGCAAGACCGCTGTTCCCTAAAACCGTGCTGGTGTCTGATGAGCTTCTCAGTGTCTAGAAAGGTCATTATGTCTGAACACCAAATATGCTCCATTATCGCCGTTCTCTTATAGGCGTTTTTTACTATCATCAACTCACTACGTCGAATCTCAAAGATAACTAACGCTCACGACCATTACAGCACTAACTTAAAGCCAACCTGATTTACATCCTCATAATGGCGCCACTAGGCCAACGGCCTTGCGGCAGTGGTGACACCTGTTCCCGTCAGATCACCGAAGTTAAGCGCTGTCGCTCTGGGCTAGCAGTTGGATGGGTGACTATCCGTTTTGTTCAGCGCTGTTGGCAAGCGGGGTGCACTCAGCCCTTGTGAGGCAAACTGAGGAGCTACTTGACTGAGAAGTAGCGGCTCCGGTCACGAAAACTGACAACGGCCAGGAGAGCGGTGTGCTGATCACATGCCGCTCCATAGCCACATCCTGTGCCTGTGGGCTGGGGATGACACGGCGGCCGGTCGGTACCGTTCAGACGGAGAGAGAGAGAGAGAGAATGGCGCCACTAGCGCCACTCTTATCTGACTGGCGACAAATTTAGTAGACGTGTTTCGGATCTAGAAACACGCCTACCAACTTTCGTTCACGTCGCACAACTTCATGGTGTTGCCATTTTTGTGAGACATATGTGTCATGTAACTGATTTAATGACTGTAATAGTAAACACACTCTCGCAACGATGACAAGCTCGTGACTTAGTGACCAAAAAATTTTAGTGTACAGTCACCACTGTTTCACTTAGCACTATGACTACGAACACAGTCTACCGACTACAGCTACGTGAGCGGGTAAACAGCGCTACTTTATTTTTACTATTAGAGGCCTTTCCCCTTCTGTCTTTGTTTACTCAACTTGCTGTGGTTTGCTAGTTCTACTTGTGGACTCTAAAACGCATTTCTTGTTGACAACTGATACGCACAGCCTGTGAATGTTTACTTTTACGGGTCACTTCACAAGCCCACTACGTATGCGGGCCATCGCGCAAGTAGCTGAGATGAATTTTGTGTTGCATGTAGTCTGTACACTCTAGAATTCCTTGCCATTTTCGAGACAGTTTTCATTTTACTTTACTCTCCAAAACTCAAGTGTCAAAAATTACTACCTGATACACGTAAAAATGTACTGTATGACAAAAAGAAGTGAAGCACTCAGAATACCTGTCTGATGCCACTAGAACATGGTACACGTACATATCGTCGGCGTGTACGTGAATATTTACAGCTGCAATTCTCTGTGACAGGTAGAACGTCCGGCAGAGTGTATTAATGATGTCCGTGTTAATTGTTGTTGCCAGGCTGATGTGATGTACACTGAAGAGCCAAAGAAACTGGTACACCCGCCTAATACCGTGTAGGGCCCCCGCGAGCTCGCAGAAGTGGCGCAACACGACGTCGCATGAACTCTAATAATGTCTGAAGTGGTGCTGGAGGGAATTAACGTCATGAGTCCTGCAGGGCTGTCCATAAATCCGTGAGAGAACGAGGAGGTGGAGATCTCTTCTGAACAGCATCTTGCAAGGCATCCCATTTTGGGGGAATTTGGTGGACAGCGAAAGTGTTTAAACTCAGAAGATTGTTCCTGGAGCTACTGTGTAGGACTTCTAGCCGCGTGGCATTGTCGCGTTGTCCTGCTGGAATTGCCCACGTCCGGCGGAATGCACAGTCGACATGAATGGATGCAGGTGACTAGACAGGATGCTTAAGCACGTGGCACCTGTCAGTCATATCTAATACGTATATCACTCCAACTTCACACACCCCACACCCTTCAAGAGCCTCCACCAGCTTGAAAGTCCCTTGCTGACATGCGGGTTCCATGGATTCATGAGGTTGTCTCCATACCCGTAGACGTCCATCCTCTCCATATAATTTGAAACGATACTCGTCCGACCAGGCAACATGTTTCCAGTCACCAACAGTCCAATGTCACTGTTGAAGGGCCCAGGCGAGGCATAAAGCTTTGTGTCATGCAGTCATCAAGGGTACACGAGTGGATCTTCGGCTCCGAAAGCCTATATCGATGATGTTTCCTTGAATGGTTCACACGCTGGCACTTGTTGATGGCCCAGCACTGAAATCTGTAGCAATTTGCGGAAGTGCTGCACTAATGGCAAGTAGAGCAATTCTCTTCAGTCGTCTTTGATCTCGTTGTTACAGGAGCTTCTGCCGTCCGCATCGATGTCGGAGATTTGGTGTTTTAACGCATTCCTGATATCCACGGTATCCTTGTGAAATGGTCGTACCGGAAAATCGCCAGCTCATGGCTACCTCGGAGATGCTGTGTATCATCACTCGTGCGCCGAGTATAACACTACGTTCAAACTCACTTAAATCTTGATAACGTGCCATTGCGGGAGCAGTAACCGATGTAGTAACTGCGTCATACACTTGCTGTCTTATATAGGCTTTGCCGACCGCAGCGCCGAAATTTGCCTGTTTACATATCTCTGTATTTGAATACGTATGCCTATACTAGTTTCTTTGGCGCGTCAGTGTATAAGGAGCGTGAACACCGTCAGTTGTTGAGTGATCACCGCGAAGAATACGGTGCAGCGTTATCAGGAGCTGACAGAGTTGGAAGGGAATCGAATTTTTTATCTTCATTTCTCCGTTTGGTCGAATCGTACGGCTTTCTGATTTGTCGGGCATTCCGGTGCGACAGAAGTGAGTGGAAAGGTGGACGTTAGAAAATGGAATGCTAAGTGGAGAAATCACAACATTTCGACACATTTCTTTGTTATCGATATTTTTCTGAGATCGATACAGGAGTGACAGCAGAGAAGGCAGGCAGAAACATTTGCGCCGTGTATGGGGATAATGCCATTGCACGGAGCACGGCAAAAAAAAAAAAAGGTTTTCTCGTTTTAAGAAGGATCCTTCTACGTTCAGGAAGACTTTCAGGGTTTGATGAAGAGCGTTTAAAAGTATTAATTGACAGTGTACTCGAGAAGTGGCAGACGAGATGAACTGTGATCAGTCCACCATCGTGCAACATTGGGATGCAATCGGGAACGTTCAAAGAATCGGATCTATGGGTACAGCGTGCTCGAAGCCAGAATCACAAAGGCCGACGGGTGATCATATGTGCATCTCTGCTTGCTCGTTATCAATCATCTCGCGAGAAACAGCGATCATTGCTATCATGTATCGTTACTGGTGACGAGAAATGGTATCTTCATGCTAACATAAGGGAAATGAGATCCCAAACAAAGCAGCACAAAGATCTGTGCGCGTCCACAAAAGATAATGATGCGTATCTAGTGGAACAGCGACGATGTGGTGTACTACGAATTGCTTCCCCGAGGTATAACCATAACTGCTGACATTTATTGTCAACAACTGAGACGTCTTGCAGAAAACTATCAGGAAAATGATGCTACTCCACGATAACGCCTGCCCGTATTCTGCTAGACTAACAAAAAACTAATACAGGAATTGGGTTGGGAAACAATATCGCACCCACCTTATGCACCAGACATTGCGATGTCAGATTTTCACCTTTCCCACTCTCTATCGAACAACCTTCAAGGAACTTCTTTTCCAAATGAAAATGAAATCCGAACACGGCTGGACGAGTTCTTCACCTACAAACCACGTGATTTCCACAGTCGCAGAATCCAAAAGTTACCCTAGCGTTGGCAGACTGCGGTAAGCAGCGAAGGAGAATATATTATTTCTGAGTAAAGTTTTTCTTATATGTATCTGTTGCGTATACTTGGATACACTCTACGAACTTATGTACCAACCCAACAAATTTGTCCCGATTTTGTAATCACTGCAGCAACATTACATAAACTTTCAAATTTCAAATAGTTTCTTCGGGTTATTGTGCATGCTTAACGTTTTTTATCAGGTAATCTATGGATGGAAGGAGTATATAGAGGCTCTATACAAGGGCGACGTTCTTGAGGACAATAAAATAGAAATGGAAGAGACTGTAGATGAAGATGAAATAGGAGATATGATACTGCGTGAAGAGTTCGACAGAGCACTGAAAGACCTGAGTCTAAACAAGGCCCCGGGATTAGACAACATTGAGATTGGTTCAAATAGCTCTGAGCACAATGGGACTTAACATCATGTTGGAACACGTGAGGCAATACTGACCCTACGACTTATCTTAGAAAATAGATTAATGAAAGGCAAACCTACGTTTCCAGCATTTGTAGACTTAGAGAAAGCTTTTGACAATGTTGACTGGAATACTCTCTTTCAATTTCTGAAGATGGAAGGGGTAAAATACAGGGAGCGAAAAGCTATTTACAATTTGTACAGGAACCAGACGACATAAGAGTCGAGGGACGTTATTCAATCTTTATATTGAGCAAGCAGTAAAGGAAACAAAAGAAAATTCGGAGGAGGAATTAAAATCCATGGAGAAGAAATAAAAACTTTGAGGCTCGCCGATGACATTGTAATTCTGTCAGAGACAGCAAAGGACCTGGAAGAGCAACTGAACGGAATGGACAGTGTCTTGAAAGGAGGATATAAGAGGAACATCAACAAAAGCAAAACGAGGATAATGGAATGTAGTCGAATTAAATCGGGTGATGCTGCGGGAATTAGATTAGGAAATGAGACGCTTAAAGTATTAAATGGGCTATTTGGGGAGTAAAATAACTGATGATGGTCGAAGTGGAGAGGATATAAAACGTAGACTGGAAATAGCAAAGAAAGCGTTTCTGAAGAAGAGAAATTTGTTAACATCGAGAATAGATTTAAGTGTCAGGAAGTCGTTTCTGAAAGTATTTGTATGGGGTGTAGCCATGTATGGAAGTGAAACATGGACGATAAATAGTTTGTACAAGAAGAGAATAGAAGCTTTCGAAATGTGGTGCTACATAAGAATACTGAAGATTAGATGGGTAGATCACATAACTAATGAGGAAGTATTGAATAGGATTGGGGAGAAGAGAAGTTTGTGGCACAATTTGACTAGAAGAAGGGATCGGTTGGTAGGACATGTTCTGAGGCATCAAGTGATCACAAATTTAGTACTGAAGGCCAGCATGGAGGGTAAAAATCATAGCGGGAGACCAAGAGATGAATACACTAAACAGATTCAGAAGGATGTAGGTAGCAGTAAGTACTGGGAGATGAAGAGGCATGCACAGGATTGAGTAGCATGGAGAGCTGCATCAAACCAGTTTCAGGACTGAAGACCACAACAATCTATGGACGCTTCTAGAACAACGGCTTTTTTCGAGGGCAATAACACTGCAAAAATGAGTATAGCTTTTAATTTATACCTCGAACTTGCAACGAAAACTTGGACAGGCAGGTAACTGTCGGCGTGGTTGTGGAGTGCTCCCCTGCAGCTAACAGAGAGTAAGCATCGAAATACAGCAGCGCCCATAGGTGTGCGTGAACTGTGCGTTGGAGCGCTGCACGAGCCCCAGTACCGGCGCGGCACCACCAGAGCCTGCATTAATTACAGTTACGACAGAGCTCGCATCGCACGCGGTGTCCGAATTCACAGACCGCAGGTAATGAATTGTTCCGTAATTGTAAACCAAACAGGCCGGTATTTATCTTGAGGGGCTCGGAAACAGGTGAAACCATTAATTATTCGTAACGGTGGAACATGTCTGCACGCGCTTTTCCCAATACACGCGCAGAGCCCGGTCTTACAAATCAGCACGCGGAAGGGGCAGCCGACGGCAAGAGAAGGGGCGGGAACGGAAGGGAAGGCCAGAATTTATGCCTTCTCGCTCCGCTGAGTTAGGGCAATTAAAGGTGCACCGGAGCGCTATGCCACGCCGGTTGCAGGAATTCGAGCGCAACGGCATCAGTTCATCTGCAACACCCGTGTAAGGTTTCGCTTTCTGGTAATAATTCTTTCTTTAACTTAATCTAGTTGGGAAGACTATGCTGACATATGCAGTACACACGACGCTTTTTCTAAATTTCCCACCAAACTTCCTGCAGAACTAAGAATCCGAAATACAGGGTGTTTATAAATGAATATCGAGGTTTTAACGCTTTATAATATGTATTATATTAAGCTTGCAGTTATAAATGATATGTCAAATGAAAGAGCAACTCAAACAGTTTTACCAAGAACCTTATAAATGTTCAATGCGTGCACCATTTGTCACACGGCACACATCAAGTCTATAGCCGAGTTCCTCCCAAACGTTGATAAGTGTGCCTTCAGTGATTGTATTAACAGCTGCTTCAATCCGGTTTCTTAATTCAGATAGGTCTGCTTGTAGCAGAGGCACATACACACGATTCTGAGGAAGCCCCAAAAGAAAAAATCGTTAGGTCGGGTGAGCGTGGAGGCCATGCAAAGCAAGCCCTTTCATTGGGCCCCTTGCGGCCTATCCAGAGCTTGGGTACAGTGAAATTCAGCCAGTCGCGTACTTCGCTATGCCAGTGTTCACATTCAGCATTTACAAGGTTCTTGGTAAAACTGTTTGAGTTGCTCTTTCATTTGACATTTATAAATGTAAGTTTAATGTAATAAATATTATGAAGCGTTAAAACCCCGATATGCATTTATAAACACCCAGTACAACCAACGTTAGAAACAGTTATGAAGACTCTCAAAAGAAAAAGTGCAAAAATCTTGAACGCCACCTTAAAATTCTGTAGGCTATTTCACAATTATTTATTATCAAAGACACTCTTGATCACAATTTATTTATTACGGAGACCGGTTTAGACCTCTACTGTGGTCAAAACCGGTCACTGTAATAAATAAATTGTGATCAAGAGTGTTTTTGATAGTAAATATTTGTAACACATTGATCACTGTCACTCCCATAATGTATTCAAAAGTAATTATTTCACAATTCCTATTACGGACTTGTAGAGGTTGCACAGGGAACTTAGTATTAATTTGATAGGATGGAGCCCCTCCACGCCCACACCAGCATGACGGGCAACATAAAAGGTCTACTGCCTTTTATGCATATCGGCTAGTTTTCATTAAGTGAGGTCTCGTAAGATGTGGGTAATGCGATGTTTTCGTTCATCTAGTTATGATTAACCATTAATACGCGCTCATCTGGAGATAGACCGGGTTGAAAGCTGAACGAAGGGTAGCTGTTTGAAGGGCAGAGGGTTGATAAAGTGACAAGGTAAGGTCCAAGGGGAAAAAAACCTCTGCGATAGTTGGGTCGTATTGTAAGAGTAGCATCGGTTTTCTTGCTACCTGCGACAGGTCATGCAATGGTAGCCTTGTGTTAGTAGTGGGTATCATGCAGGCGGATACCTTTGACGTTATGGAGCGATGTTACTCGGCGGCTGCAGCTGGGTACTGGTGTTAGCTTCTCGATCAGCATCAGTATACCCGTAACAGTTGGGTTCATTATCGGTTAGTGTCTGATAGGTCATATATCGAATTCACAGTGTAGGATAGTGATGGCGGTTTGTTTGTGCGTTACTGTGCGAGCTTGTCGGCTTCCCTGCTGTAGCCTGTTGGTTGGCTTTCATAGCAGCTGGCATATTCAGTCAATGTAACTGATTTGCAGAGGCTTGCCGATTTTGTGGCGAGTGTATATTAGCTCGCCATAGGTGGTTATGCCCTAGCTATCAGGAAACCTACTAGATAAATTTTTGACAGGGAATCCACGTATGAAAATGTATAGTTTTGATCAAAAAAGAGTTTGAACATCGGATTACTTTCAAATCTCCGACATCACGGTGCGCACACAAAATGGGTAGAGGGTGCCGTCGTCGGTCCCTTTTGTAATTATGACGTCACGTGTCATTTTCGTTCAGCTGCAACAACGGCTGCGAAAAATGTCCTTTCGCAACCAGGATGGTTGACTGTGACGCTCCGAATTCTCAACTTTGAAGAGGAGATCCTTTGTCACGTAGAACAGAACGCGATGACGAATATTCGAAAAATTGCACACTATAATCAGTGCTAACTTTTCTGTTAGCGTAGACAAAGCTGTTGTTAGGGCTTGTAGCAAGGTAATGTACGTTTGGAGAGTAGCATCGCATGACAGTGAAACATGAACTGTGGGGAAACCGGAGCAGAAGAGAATAGAAGGAATTGATATGTGTTGCTATGAAAGAATATTGAAAATTAGGTGGACTGAGAAGGTAAGGAATGAGGAGGTTCTCCGCAGAATCCGAGAGGAAAGGAGTATGTGGAAAACTCTGAAAAGAAGAAGAGACAGGATGGTAGGATATCCATTAAGACACCATGGAATACCTTCCACGATGCTAAAGGGAGCTGTAGAGGATAAAAACTGTAGGGGAAGACAGAAACTGGGATACAACCAGAAAATAATTGAGAACGTAGGTTGCAAGTTTTCCTCTGAGATGAAATGGTTGACACAGAGTGGAATTCATGGGGAGCTGCATCAAACCAACCAGAAGGCTGATAACTTAAAAAAACGTCCAATCGTTAATCCAACATGGACATGCAGTTTTTAAACAATGTTATTGTAATATTGAAACACAACATTTCAATAAGTAAGTAAATTTCTTCTTCTGTTATTGTTTCATGACAAACTGTTTCATGGAAACAAGTATCCACTTTAGTAATAATTTTGCTCTTTACTGTGGGATAGTAGCTAACGAGAAAATCACTTCTTCACTTTAACGACTACGATACTGATCTTGACTCTGAATAAAGTAACTCTAGCACAAAAGCTTGACATATACTAGATGTGACTGAGTTGCTGTAAATTGTCAGCCGATGTTACAATAATCTCACACAATGTGTAAATTTCTGGACACATCATGGCAGTATGCTTCTGTGAAGAACATACTGACATCTGCTAAACCAATACTAAGCATCTGAAGATATCAAATCTTTCGAAACCGGTAAGGAGAAAATAAAAATATATTTGCAATTGATGACTGAATTTAATTCTGAAAAATCTAAAATTATCGTTGAAGTCAAGGTGCAGACCCGTTCTCATTAGACAGATGTTCCACAGTCACAAGTGCACATGAATGAATATACATGTGCCACACATACAAAATAATGAAATGTCAAATAACATTTAAACATTAATCCTAAATGTCGACTGGATGGTACTGCAAGAACTGGGTTATTTTCAAACTAATGGATATTTTCTTATGAAATTCAAATTCCATTTCAGTAAATGCAAAGGTTGAATCTGAAACAATTTTCAACATTACTCAAAGTGTAAGTTATTTTTCAAGCAGATATGAAGCTCTGAAAGACTTTTTTTTTAAGAAAATAAGAGTTTTTCATTGTAAATATGACACTGAGGTATATCGAAGAATTCGGATCACAGGTAACATCAATTGGGTCAATAAGAGTCTGAATAGACTTGTAAACAAAATTATGCCACTATACTCACAAATTAAAACTCAATGAATACTAGCCCATGAGTTTTTACAGTGCCTGGAGACGGCGATTCGAAACGCTGGGTCGGCGTCGGCGAATACTGCGTAAACATAGTCCCGGTATCAACGCACCTCGCAATGGGCAGTAAAGGGCTAACATCATTGTAATGGACAAAAAAATAACGTTTACTGGGCAATTTTTTTGTGTGTGGAAAGAAAGGTGACAGAGAAGTAATACTTGTGACAGTTATTGAAAAAATATATAACTATATTAGAAAAAAGTTTTGCCGGAAAATATTACAAAATGTCGGCAATGTGGCAATTCTCCAGAGTCATGCTGAATATGAGGCGATCTGCGGCATGCACTATAAATGGTGCAAATTCGAATCTGGAAAAAGAAATCTGTGTGACTATAGCTAGTGAACCAAGTAGGGGATTTTAGAAATGTTGGTTTTTGTGTAATTGGCGAGTGTTTGAATAAAGTCGTTTAATTTTCACCAAAAAAGAATGTTCGTTTATTAATAAATATTGTTTAAATTAACTAATCAAAAATCACCTAGGCCGTTTACATTGGAAAAATGATTTCAAAGTTGTGGTTAAATTTTCAGATAAAAAGATTAAATATGTAGAAGCTATACTACGTGCCGTTTTGAAAAATCTTATTTCGAGAAATACGGGTTTGAAGTTTTGAAAATTGTTATAAGCATGAACAAATTCTACGTTTAGAAAGTTCTTGCCATGAATTTGCTATCCTAGGGCTGGCCTACCGTACTGCCGCCGTTGCAACCGAAATCACATTCACTAGTTTATCATAGGACGATTGAAATATCGGTCGCGGCAATTCCATGAACGGACAAAACTCTACAACTCCGTTTATCCCTACTTCAAGCAGGAGCATTACTAGGACGATTGGAGGAATGATGTCATATGCGTTCCGTATAAACTTACTATTTGGTACAGCAACTTCTGGCGGAGTGGACAAGCAATAATTATAGTGAATCCTAAGCCTCGAGTACTTCGGTCCAGCAAGCTGAAGTCATTTATAATCCTATAGCTAAATTCGCAATTCACAAAAAAATCCTGATCCCTTATCGCTTTGATGACATACTGCTTCAACGCCGCGTCGGATACGTTGTTTACGTACTTTTTCTGCACGTGCTTCTCAGTACACAGCACCATGTCTGTGGCAGGCGCTTACTACTGGTCACAAAATTACTGCGGTATATTCCCGTCAGTTCTCGCTGTAATTGTAATTTCATGCGCTTTGACAGCGCCGTTGTTGTGAGAGAAGTAGATATGCTTCGCGTCATTTGTTTTCAAATATTGATTTGCTTATGCAGCTGGACATGAAGTGGACAGCACCGCGTATCAACAGGTTTACGAGCTAATTTCCCTTCTTTCTTTTCCTAATTAATGTAACATTTGCAACCAGTCTCATGTTGCACTCTTGTCTCTGTATATGACGTATTTCAGTCTCCGACAAACGTTCACACCACACTTGAAACGAAGTGTCAAACAGAACACTCTGGTCGTTTACTTACTCCATTAGTATTTAATTCATTAACAGTCCGGTTTCCACTAAAAAAGGAAAAAGAAAGGATTTGTAGAAAGCTGAGGATTCCACGCTATTTTCACGAAACATTATTATAATATTAACAGATTGGAAAAGATCAATTATATATGTCTCAGTGACGCATGAAAACGTCAACTTCGAAGTGCCTAACATTGAAAACAAATATGACTGAAACGAGAGGTGCACCATAAGAATTAAGAGATCTTGTGTTGGTCTATCCCTAAAAGCGAGGTGTTCTGCATGTCTTAATTACCTTATCAGCTGAAAGGAAGGGGAAACTACAGCCGAGGGCATGTAGCTCTATGGTTAAATGATGATGGCATCCTCTTGCGTAACATATTCTGGAGGTTAAATAGTCCCGCATTCGGATCTCCAAACGAAGACAACTCAGGGGGACGTCGTCATCAGGAGAAACAAAACTGGCTTTCTAAGGAGCGGACCGTGGAATGTCAGATCCCTTAATCGGTCAGGTAGGTTATAAAAATTAAAAAAAGGAAATCGATAGTTTAAAGTTAGATATTATGGGAATTAGTGAAGTTTAGTCGCAGGAGGAACAGGTCAGGTGAAAAAATTGGAAATTTGTGGTAAAGACTATGGGACCAAACTGCCGAGGTCATCAGTCCCTAGAGTTTCACACTTCTTAAACTAACTTACGCTAAGGACAACACACACACACACACACACACACACACACACACACACACACACACACACACACACACACACATGCCCGAGGGAGACTCGAACCTCCGACGGGGGGATCAGCGCGAGCCGTGACAAGACGCCATAGACTGCATGGTTATCCCGCGCGGCTCAAATACAAAACCAAATATCGCTAATGCAGGAGTAGGTTTGATAAAGAATAAAAGAATACTAATACGGATAAGCTAATACGAATAGCATAGTAAACGCATTAATGTAGCCAAGACAGACACGAAGCCTGCACCGACCACAATAGTACAGGTTTATATGCGAACTAGCTCACCAGATGACGAAGAGATTGGAGAAATGTATTATGAGATAAAAGAAACTATTCAGATAGTTCAGAGGGACGAAAATTTAATCGTCAAGGGGGACTGGAATTCAATATTAGGAAATGCAAAAGAAGGTAAAGTATTAAGTGAATATGGACTGGGGTAAAGAAATATGAAAGGAAGCCACCTAGTAGAATTTTTCACGGAGCTAACACTTGGTTTAAGAATCGTGAAAGAAGGTTGTTTATGTGAAAGAGACCTGGAGACACTGGAAGGTTTCAGGTTGATTATATAATGATAAGACAGAGATTGAGGAACCAGGTTTCAAATTGTGAGACATCCTCAGTGGCAGATGTCGACTCTGACCACAATTTATTGGTTATGAACTCAAGATTAAAACTGAAGAAGCTGCAAAAAAGGCAGGAATTTAAGGAGATGGGACCTGGATAAACTAAAAGAACCAGAGGTTGTAGACTATTTCAGAGAGAACATAAGGGAACGATTAAAAAGAATATGGGAAAGGAATACAGTACAAGAAGAATGGTAGCTATGAGAGATGAAATACTGAAGACATCAGAGGATCAAGTAGGTAAAAAGACGAGGTCTAATAGAAATACTTGGATAACACAAGAGATACTGAATTTAATCGATGAAAGAAGAAAATACAAAAAATTCGATAAATGAAGCAGGTGAAAGGGAATACAACCATTCAAAAAAAGAGATCGACAGGAAGTGCCAAATGGCTATGCAGGAATGGCTAGAGGAAAAATGTAAAGATGTAGAAGTGGTAAGAAGGAGGATGAATACAGGAAAATTAAACAGTCATTTGGAGAGAAAAGAACCAATTGTATGAATATAGAGAGCTCAGATGGAAAACTAGTCCTTAGCAAACAAGGGAAAGCAGAAAGGTAGAGGGAAAACACAGAGGGACTATACAAGGAAGATGTACTTGAGGGCAATATTATGGAAATGGAAGAGGACACAGATGAAGAAAGAAGGGAGTTATGATACTGGGTGAAACATTTGACAAAACACTGAAAGACCTAAGTCAAAATAAGGCCCCGGGAGTAAACAACATTCACTTAGAGCTTTTGATAGCTTTGGGAGAGCCAGCCATGACAAAACTATTCCATCTGGTGAGCAAACTGTATAAGACAGGCGAAATACCCTCAGACTTCAAGATACACTCCTGGAAATTGAAATAAGAACACCGTGAATTCATTGTCCCAGGAAGGGGAAACTTTATTGACACATTCCTGGGGTCAGATACATCACATGATCACACTGCCAGAACCACAGGCACATTGACACAGGCAACAGAGCATGCACAATGTCGGCACTAGTACAGTATATATCCACCTTTCGCAGCAATGCAGGCTGCTATTCTCCCATGGAGACGATAGTAGAGATGCTGGATGTAGTCCTGTGGAACGGCTTGCCATGCCATTTCCACCTGGCGCCTCAGTTGGACCAGTGTTCGTGCTGGACGTGCAGACCGCGTGAGACGATGCTTCACCCAGTCCCAAACATGCTCAATGGTGGACAGATCCGGAGATCTTTCTGGCCAGGGTAGTTGACTTACACCTTCTAGAGCACGTTGGGTGGCACGGAATACATGCGGACGTGCATTGTCCTGTTGGAACAGCAAGTTCCCTTGCCGGTCTAGGAATGGTAGAACGATGGGTTTGATGACGGTTTGGATGTACCGTGCACTATTCAGTGTCCCCTCGACGATCACCAGAGGTGTACGACCAGTGTAGGAGATCGCTCCCCACACCATGATGCCGGGTGTTGGCCCTGTGTGCCTCGGTCGTATGCAGTCCTGATTGTGGAGCTCACCTGCACGGCGCCAAACACGCATACGACCATCATTGGCACCAAGGCAGAAGCGACTCTCATCGCTGAAGACGACACATCTCCATTCGTCCCTCCATTCACGCCTGTTGCGACATCACTGGAGGCGGGCTGCACGATGTTGGGGCGTGATCGGAAGACGGCCTAACGGTGTGCGGGACCGTAGCCCAGCTTCATGGAGACGGTTGCGAATGGTCCTCGCCGATACCCCAGTTGCAACAGTGTCCCTAATTTGCTGGGAAGTGGCGGTGCGGTCCCCTACGGCACTGCGTAGGATCCTACGGTCTTGGCGTGCATCCGTGCATCGCTGCGGTCCGGTCCCAGGTCGACGGGCACGTGCACCTTCCGCCGACCACTGGCGACAACATCGATGTACTGTAGAGACCTCACGCCCCATGTGTTGAGCAATTCGGCGGTACGTCCACCCAGCCTCCCGCATGCCCACTATACGCCCTCACTCAAAGTCCGTCAACTGCACATACGGTTCACGTCCACACTGTCGCGGCATGCTACCAGTGTTAAAGACTGTGATGGAGCTCCGTATGCCATGGCAAACTGGCTGACACTGACGGTGGCGGTGCACAAATGCTGCGCAGCTAGCGCCATTCGACGGCCAACACCGCGGTTCCTGGTGTGTCCACTGTGCCGTGTGTGTGATCATTGCTTGTACAGCCCTCTCGCAGTGTCCGGAGCAAGTATGGTGGGTCTGACACACCGGTGTCAATGTGTTCTTTTTTCCATTTCCAGGAGTGTAAATATATAATACACTACTGGGCATTAGAATTGCTACACCAAGAATAAATGCGGATGATAAACGGGTATTCACTGGAAAAATATAGTATACTAGAATTAACATGTGATTACATTTTCACGCACTTTGGGTGCATAGATCCTGAGAAATCAGTACCCAGAACAACCAGATCTGGCCGTAATGACGGCCCTGATACGCCTGGGCAATGAGTCAAACAGAGCTTAGATGGCGTGTACAGGTACAGCTGCCCATGCAGCTTCAACACGATACCACAGTTCACCAAGAGTAGTGACTGGCGTATTGTGAAGAGCCAGTTGCTCGGCCACCATTGGCCAGACGTTTTCAATTGGAGACGGATCTGCAGAATGTGCTGGCCACGGCAGCAGTTGAACTTTTTCTGTATCCAGAAAGGCCCGTACAGGACCTGTAACATGCGGTAGTGCATTATCCTGCTGAAATGTAAGGTTTCGCATGTATCGAATTAAGGGTAGAGTCACGGGCCGTAACACATCTGAAATGTAACTTTCACTGTTCAAAGTGCCGTCAATGCGAACAAGAGGTGACCGAGACGTGTAACCAATGGCACCCCATACCATCACGCCCGGTGATACGCCAGTACAGTGATGACGAATACACGCTTCCAATTTACGTTCATCGCGATGTGTCCAAACTCGGATGTGGCCTTCATGATGCTGTAAACAGCACCTGGATTCATCCGAAAAAATGACGTTTTGCCATTCGTGCACCCAGGTTCGTAGTTGAGTACACCATCACGGGGGTTCCTGTCTGTGATGCAGCATCAAGGGTAACCGCAGCCATTGTCTCCGAGCTGGTAGTCCATGCTGCTGCAAACGTTGTCGAACTGTATTCTGCTAACAGTCATTGGATCTCGACCAACGCGAGCAGCAATGTCGCGATCGATAAACCGCAATCGCGATAGGCTACACTCCGACCTTTATCAAACTCGGAAATGTGATGGTAGGCATTTCTCCTGCTTACACGAGGCATCACAACAACGTTTCACCGGGCAACGCCGGTCAACTGCTGTTTGTGTATGAGAAATCGGTTGGAAACTTTCCTCATGTCAGCATGTTGTAGGTGTCACCAACGGCGCCAACCTTGTGTGAATGCTCTGAAAAGCTAATCATTTCCATATCACAGGATTTTCTTTCTGTCGGTTAACTTTTGCGACTGTAACACGTCATCTTCGTGGTGTAGCAATTTTAATGGCCAGTAGTGTAATTCCAATTCCAAGGAAAGAAGGTGCTGGCAGGTGTCAAAATTACCGAACTATCAGTCTAATCAGTCACCGTCTCAAAATACTAACACGAATCATTTATAGAAGAATGGAAAAAATGAAAGAAGCCGACCTCGAGGAAGATCAGTTCGGATTCCGGAGAAATGTAGGAACACCATACGACTTCTCATAGAAGATAGACTTAAAGAAAACTTTTGATAATGTTGACTGGAATAGTCTGTCCCAAATTCTAAAGGTGGCAGGGGTAAAGTACATGGAAAGAAAGGTTATTTACAATTAGTATAGAAACCAGATGCCAGTTGAACTCGTCGAGGGACACAAAAAGAAGGCGGTATTCGAGAAGGGGGTGAGACAGGGTTGTAGCCTATCCCCGATGTTATTCAATCTGTATATCGAGAGGGCAGTAAAGGAAACAAAAGAAAAATTCTAAGTAGTTATTAAAATCCAGGGAGAAGAAATAAAAACTTAGAGGTTCGCCGATGACTTTGTAATTATATCAGAGACAGCAAAGGACTGTGAAGAGCAGTTGAACGGAATGAATAGTGCCTTGAAAGGAGGATATAAGATGAACATGAACAAAAGCGAAACGAGGATAATGGAATGTAGTCGAGTTACATCAGGTGATGCTGAGGGAATTAGATTAGGCAATGAGACACTTAAAGCAGTACGTGAATTTTGCTATTTGGGAAGCAAAATAATTGATGATGTCCAAAGTACGGAGGATATAAAACCTAGACTGATAATGGCAAGAAAAGCGTTTCTGAAGAACAGAAATTTGTTAACATTGAGTGAAGATTTAAGAGTCAGGAAGTCCTTTCTGAAAGTATTTTATGGAGTGTAACCATGTAGGGAAGTGTAGCATGGGCGATAAATAGTTTATACAAGAAGAGAAAGGAAGCTTTTGAAATATAGTGCTACAGAAGAATGTTGAGGATTAAATGGGTAGAGCACGTAAATAATGAGGAGGTACTAAACAGAATGGGGGAGAAGAGAAATATGTGGTACAACCTGACTAGAAGGAGGGATCGGTTGGTAGGACACATTCTGAGGCATCAAGGGATCACCAATTTAGTACTGGAGGGAAACGTGGGGAGGGGAGGGGGATAAAAATTGATGAATACACTACGCATCTTCAGAAGAATGTAGATTGCAGTAATTACTCGGAGATGAAGAGGGTTGCATAGGATAGAGTAGCATGGAGAGCTGCATCAAACCAGTATTCGCACTGAAGACTATAACAACAACAATTATCTTTCGCGAATGTCTTCACTGAGCTACCACGCGGCACCTTTCCCACAGGTTCGTAATCATTATGTTAACTGGTTCCATTGATAAGATCTCTAAGTTAAAGGTTTACCTCGATAAGGTAGCCCGATGTTACCTCTTCCGGCGGTGTGATAAGACGATCTACAACACGTATACGAGTACTTATCCAAGAACGGAATGAAACTGTATTTTGTGCTTTGTTTTATTTTAATTTTATCAAGTAATAATATGGCAATCATTCAAGCAACTCATATACATACGATTACCAATATTATTCGCAGCATATATTCACAAATTTTGCAACACGCGACCACACAATTTCACATCTCACATCTCTCACATCGCAGTTCTTTACGTTGAACGTCTTATGTACAGCAGGTCGCACAGAGACTTTTGTTTTGAATTCATTGAGCCACCCACTGTAATACCTCTCCAACTTCAACAGGGACGCCAAATAGTAGCTTGAAGACCCTGACGCCGTCCGCTGGTGGCCTAGCGGTTCTAGGCGCTTCAGTCTGGAACCGCGCGACTACTACGGTCGCAGGTTCGAATCCTGCCTCGGGCGTGGATGTGTGTGATGTCCTTAGGTTAGTTAGGTTTAAGTAGTTCTAAGTACTAGGGGACTGATGACCTGAGATGTTAAGTCCCATAGTGCTCAAAGCCATTTGAACCACATTTTGAAGACCCTGACGATGGCAACAGAGAAAAACGTTATCATGCTGTGAGGCCCCTTGTACCCTACAAGCCTGTAATTAGGATGTACCCTGCATGTTTCCTTTGTTGGCAGGACAGTACAATGTGATTAATGTCCCCTACAGTTCGCAATCGTAATATAGCAAGTCCAGACCCCCCCCCCTCCCCACGCCCCCCCCCCCCACCCCCCTCCCCAGCTCAGTATGCAAGATGTGAGAATACAGTGTTGTAGGATTCACAGATCCTGTTTTTGAGGACATGACTAAGGGGCAATCCACAGAGACGGAATTGGCATTGTATAAATTGGCGGTACTCAACGCGATAAAGGAGAATCATGAGAAAATTGCGAAAGAATTATTATTAGAATTTAATGAAAATCAAGAGAAAATCAACACAAAAATAAAGGAGAGACAACAAAAAGTCTTGAAGGAATTGAAAGAGAGTCAAGAAGAAAAACAAATGGCCTTATGTAATGAAATGCAAAACACACCTATTCTTTTCTCTGAACTTCCGATACTACTGAAGCCACGTTTAAAACCAATACCAGACTCAGGCTTGTTAATTGTGATACTTAGTTCCTACATCATCACGTCATTCAGAATGCCTGCTGCAGCGATCGCAGATTACGAAACTGGTGGTATATGCACATATAGTGGTAGTGCCGTGTTGAAAGCTAACATTCTCGGTTGGGATTCTAATGTAGACTGTTACCAATGGACAAAGAACGCACATTGAAGCAAAAGGTGCAAGAAAAGTATTTGAAGGTCATTCTTACAGAAAACATGAAGCCGACTGTTAAAAGAGCGAAAACGTGGTTTAGAAGAAAAGAGTCACATTTTGTTAAATTGGGAGTAAAAAGAACAAGAAGTAAGAAAAGGAAAAATGGTCGTAAACGGAACCTGAGGTGATGTTCCTGTCAAAATACTGGTTCAAAATCAAACAATCCAGATTGTGATCTGATTTGCAACTGTCCATACAACCAGATGTGTGACGGAACAATGTGAAATGACAGGTAGGACACGACAGAGATCAGCTGTTTGCTTACGGGTTGACGCAAAACCTAACAGGCAGAACCGAAGGAACATGCTCCCCGTACGAACGATTACAATGATGCACTTGTAAATGTTATACAGTGCAAGGAGAGGCGGGAAAGACGGCGAAGATTTAGCCTAGATGTGATTGTCATAGTGTACATCAGCAAGAGGACTAAAGGGCGCCTACAAAGGAACTATCAACTTTTAGGAACAGTGATTAATACAATGTTTTTACCGTCTGTATCATCGTGTTGTATGTGTACTGAAAGCAAAAATGTAGCCTGTCGTTTTTTTTACTGGAATAGTAATGGATATCGTGGGAGTGTTAGCATCCTGCACTTATTTTGTTTTGTCGTGCAAGTGAGTGTTGAGCAACTCTGTTATTTGCATGTCTGTCGATTTTTGAAGTAGCGAAGGACAGATACATCGACATGACACAGTTCCTCTTCAAATCTGCCACGTTCTGTTGAAGTAATTTCAAACTTCAGTAGCTTGGATAAAAATAGATATAGTGTTGTCATTTGTAAGGACGAATTATGAAAGTATGAGAGTACCGCCCAGACATTGTGGTTATTAGATGTCGTGGACTGCTCTTGTGCAGAGTAATACTACTATTTTCGACCATTTTCGACTAAGTATCCGTCACATCTCCATAAACAGGATCATTCCACAGATCAGCTACCCGATCTGAGTGAAACAAGTAAGTGGAAGATATGAGTTAAAACTGATTCCTGGTTGTAAGTGTGTATCCCAGAAACTCACAGAAGGCGTGAGACTGTGAATCTGAAAAAGTTTGAAAATTTCTTATCCTCATTATGTGGAAAAATCTACCCGCACTTTTCCAAAAATAGAGCCAGTCAGACGATGACAGCAAACGCGATCTTTATGCGGACATAACCTTTCTGCTTCCTGCACATAATGAGTATGAGCCCGATGTAGTAGGGCGACTCAACCTGTTACAGATGCATGCCATAATGTCCATGTAGCAATGGAACTTTCTTCGTGTGGTGCTACCTTAACTCTCAAGTTCCCCAGAAGAATCCGCCCAGAACCACAATACGTTTGAGACAGTGAATCCGCAAGAACATTCCGTTATACGCTGAAGCGACAAAGAAACTGCTAGGAGGTATGCGTATTCAAATACAGATATACACTCCTGGAAATGGAAAAAAGAACACATTGACACCGGTGTGTCAGACCCACCATACTTGCTCCGGACACTGCGAGAGGGCTGTACAAGCAATGATCACACGCATGGCACAGCGGACACACCATGAACCGCGGTGTTGGCCGTCGAATGGCGCTAGCTGCGCAGCATTTGTGCACCGACCCCGTCAGTGCCAGCCAGTTTGCCGTGGCATACGGAGCTCCATCGCAGTCTTTAACACTGGTAGCATGCCGCGACAGCGTGGACGTGAACCGTATGTGCAGTTGACGGACTTTGAGAGAGGGTGTATAGTGGGCATGCGGGAGGCCGGATGGACGTACCGCCGAATTGCTCAACACGTGGGGCGTGAGGTCTCCACAGTACATCGATGTTGTCGTCAGTGGTCGGCGGAAGGTGCACGTGCCCGTCGACCTGGGACCGGACCGCAGCGACGCACGGATGCACGCAAAGACCGTAGGATCCTACGCAGTGCCGTAGGGGACCGCACCGCCACTTCCCAGCAAATTAGGGACACTGTTGCTCCTTGGGTATCGGCGAGGACCATTCGCAACCGTCTCCATGAAGCTGGGCTACAGTCCCGCACACCGTTAGGCCGTCTTCCGCTCACGCCTCAACATCGTGCAGCCCGCCTCCAGTGGTGTCGCGACAGGCGTGAACGGAGGGACGAATGGAGACATGTCGTCCTCAGCGATGAGAGTCGCTTCTGCCTTGGTGCCAATGATGGTCGTATGCGTGTTTGGCGCCGTGCAGGTGAGCGCCACAATCAGGACTGCATACGACCGAGGCACACAGGGCCAATACCCAGCATCATGGTGTGGGGAGCGATGTCCTACACTGGCCGTACACCTCTGGTGATCGTCGAGGGGACACTGAATAGTGCACGGTACATCCAAACCGTCATCGAACCCATCGTTCTACCATTCATAGACCGGCAAGGGAACTTGCTGTTCCAACAGGATAATGCACGTGCGCATGTATCCCGTGCCACCCAACGTGCTCTAGAAGGTGTAAGTCAACTACCCTGGCTAGCAAGATCTCCGGATCTGTCCCCAATTGAGCATGTTTGGGACTGGATGAAGCGTCGTCTCACGCGGTCTGCACGTCCAGCACGAACGCTGGTCCAACTGAGGCGCCAGGTGGAAATGGCATGGCAAGCCGTTCCACAGGACTACATCCAGCATCTCTACGATCGTCTCCATGGGAGAATAGCAGCCTGCATTGCTGCGAAAGGTGGATATACACTGTACTAGTGCCGACATTGTGCATGCTCTGTTGCCTGTGTCTATGTGCCTGTGGTTCTGTCAGTGTGATCATGTGATGTATCTGACCCCAGGAATGTGTCAATAAAGTTTCCCCTTCCTGGGACAATGAATTCACGGTGTTCTTATTTCAATTTCCAGGAGTGTATGTAAACAAGCAGAATACAGCGCTGCGGTGGGCAAAGTCTATATAAGACTACAAGTGTCTGGTCCAGTCGTAAGCTGCTGCAATGGAAGATTATCAAGATTGAAGTAAGTTTGAACGTGGTGTTATAGTCAGCGCACGAGCGATGGTGGGATACAGTATCTCCATGGCAGCGATGAAGTGGGAATTTTCCCGTGCGACCGTTTCACGAGTGTATCGTGAATACCAGGAATCAGATAAAATATCAGATCTCCGACATGTGGCCGGAGAAAGATTCTACAAGAACGGGACCAATGACGACTGAAGACAATTGTTCAACGTGACAGACGTGCAACACTTACGCAAATTGATGCAGATTTCAATGCTGAGCCATCAACGTCAGCGTGCGAACCATTCAAGAAAACATCATCGAAATGGGCTTTCGGAGGCGAAGGCCCACTCATGTACCCTCGATGACTGCACGACAGAAAGCTTTACGCCTCACCTGGGCCCGTCAACACCGACATTGGACTGTTGATGAATGGAAACTCGTTGCGTGGTCTAAGGAGTTTTGTTTCAAATTGTATCGAGAGGATAGACGTGTACGGGAATGGAGACAACCTCATGAATCCATGCACGTTGCGTATCACCAGGGGACTGTTCAAGAAGGTGAAGGATCCGTAATGGTGCGGGGCGTGTGTAGCTGGAGTCTCACACTGACTATCAGTATCTCCTGTTCCTTTGGCTACCACTACTATTGTTTTCATCCACCTCTTTTTCTCTTCAATACCACTTTCTCTCTCCCATCATTAATGTCTCCTATTTCTTTCTCTCCCAACGGCACTTGACTTCCACTTTCACAATGTCTCTGCTACTCTTTTTCAGCACAAAAAACTGTGAATATGTCCTTATGCCAGTCTTTTGAAGAGGAACGTATTAGCCTTTTTGTGTTCCCAGAAGAGCACGTTTTCGCTGTCTCCCTTCTTTTCTCTGCTCCAGCGGGTTGTGCTGCTTTCATAAAAATAATTCTATAGATCAGTAAAATTTTGATTATCTATGTACTTCAACACATTCACATACTTTGACACATCGAAAAGACATATAAAGGATCTGTATGACTGACCAAACTTCGAACTTCATTTTAAATTCTTAGTACAAAGAAGAAAACAAATGGGGACCGTAATTATGGTTTGATGAAGGTCCTGCGAGTTTGAAGTACGCAGACTGCGTGCAGAGTAGCCTCTCAGGAGTTATCTGAAATCAAAATGGATAACATCAGTCGATAATACATTAAATTTATGGGAGCTTATATCTAACCACAATGAAATAACCTTAAATTTAACGATATGATAACTCGAACTTTGAGTTCGATTTTTGGGGCTTTTCCTAACTGTTACAGTTTTACAAAAAATATTTAAGTCTAACAAATTTCATGTTTTATAGATCCCAAAATCCCAAGAAAAGTGCTTACTTTTCGTGGCTCAAAGTTAATAGGGTAAACCGTTTTTATTTTATGCTGCACGCAGTTTCGACAAATTGTTTCTCGTGAAAAACCTGTTTATGCACACGTTGTTCTTCAGCTTCTTCAACGAATATGTCTGCACGCATACTGCAATATAAACCATTTTGTGGACGTGCACCACGTCACGACAAGTTTTCTATCTGAGCCTGGTGTCTCCAGCTGAGGGCATCCCACAGCGGCTGTTTCGAACAACGGGTTGTAAAATCTTGTGTAACGCACTGATTAAAAAACGTTTTCGTCCCAACACATATACCTTTCAACAAACGCAATTTTTAAAAGAGTAAAAATGTTTTTAAAAATATGTTGTTTAACTAGCAGTCTCTCCGGTTTACATAATTTTTAGCAGTCATTTTAAGCTTTTTAGGCATCTTAAGACCCTGTTTAGCCCATCTTTTGTCGTTACAGAACCGCTTTTGGCATATTTGTATGAGACAGAGACAACGTGTCATAAAATTTTATTGGTGAAAAAATGCTGACTAAAAACGTAGTTTCGTGGTCTCACAATCCTTGCGATGGCCCTAGAACTCTTGTCATGTGTTCACTATGTCGGTTAAAATCTGATATTACGTGGATATTTTACATGCTTAAGTACGGTAACTTTGAACTTCTAGATTTCAGTAACGGATAACGATATCGAAAAAGTTTCAAGGTTCCCCGATAACATCATTTTAAGAACATATGGTATAAATTTCGGAAATTACAGAAGTGCCATCCACCAAATTGTAGTTTTTGGTGCCCAAAACTCATGCTTTTTCAGGTGTAGCTTGATAAAAGATACAAACAGGAATATGATGTTTCTAGATGAATGTCTAAAGAATGTACAGTTAAAATTTGACCCAATTCGAGCGCAACGGCATCAGTTCATCTGCAACACCCGTGTAAGGTTTCGCTTCCTGGTAATAATTTTTTCGTTAACTTGATCTAGTTGGGAAGACTATGCTGACATATGCAGTACACACGACGCTTTTTCTAAATTTCCCATCAAACTTCCTGCAAAACTAAGAGTCCGAAATACAGGGTGTTTATAAATGAATATCGAGGTTTTAACGCTTTATAATATGTATTATATTAAGCTTGCAGTTATAAATGATATGTCAAATGAAAGAGCAACTCAAACAGTTTTACCAAGAACCTTATAAATGTTCAATGTGAGCACCATTTGTCACACGGCATACATCAAGTCTATAGCCGAGTTCTTCCCAAACGTTGATAAGTGTGCCTTCAGTGTTTGTATCAACAACTGCTTCAATCCGGTTTCTTAATTCAGGTAGGTCTGCGTGTAGCAGAGGCACATACAGACGATTCTGATGAAGCCCCAAAGGAAAAAATCGCATGGCGTTAGGTTGGGTGAACGTGGAGGCCATGCGAAGAAAGCTCTGTCATTGGTCCTATCCAGATCTTGGGTACAGATAATTGCGGCCCACAAGGCAAATACGGCTAAAATCCAGGTTTTGCGGTGTTCTGCATTACTTGGATAATTTTGAACCCCTGTATCTCAGTAACAGATGATGATATCGGAAAAAAATTCGATGATCTCCAAGAATATCGTTTTAATAAGAGATGGTAAAAATTTCGTGAATGTACCATGAACATAAATTATAGAAGTGGCTACTCGCACAACTGGTACTTTTCGTACCAAAAAATCAAGTTTTTTCGGGTTTTCTCAGGAAGCGCCTATGAACAAAAGGTGCTTTTGTAAACTGTCTTAAGATCTACCATGGACCGTACCTAATGAAAAAGAACCAACCAATTTGCTCAATTTACATGGGCTGCAGGAATTGTGTAATGTAAAAATTTTGACCCTGTACTGTTTAATAGCTATGGTATGTCCGTTCTTCCGATAGATATATAGCCGAAGGGCTATCCAAAATACTTAACCCCTTATCTCCGTGATGCATGGACCCAAGGTATGACTCTCTGAAAAATCGCACTTTTACGAGCGGCTTTCTGGAATATACTGGTACCCGGAGTTATTCAAATAATTTGTAACCCATACGTATTGTACTTCTCATGCCGCCAACCTGTGTTGGATAAACGTGGTTTGCAAATGAATTAAACAACTAAAAATAAAAATACAATTTAATTTCAATGTGCTACATAGGATTGTCTTTTTCTGACAGTCTTATTTTATTTTTTGCATTATCTCTGTCTGACTTAAGCCAATATTTCGTTATTTCTTTCTGTAAAGACACTGCTGATTCCTCCCTCTGCTGATTTCGAGTTACTCTTCTCAATTTCTGTTTTGGACTTAATTGTCTCCTTTCTGTGCAATTCGACCAAATAAAACAGTTAGGCCTTAATCAACTGAACTCAGACTTGTACTTCTCGAGCATCCTCATTTTATTATTCTCAATTGGATTTTTTGGCGTTTTGCGCCAGAATCTAGCATCTCAAAACAGCCAAAACATATAGCAACTTTTAGGCTCGGTTAACACTACGATACTGCCGATGAAACAGAAAGCTACACTACGTAGGTAATTATCGCAAATTAACGTGTGACATGTAGCTCAGTCTACGGTGCGTAAGTCAGCATAGTCCCATAATCAGTGACTGAGCGTAGAAAAGCATATGCAGGAATGCTGTATCGCCGTTTTAACAAGTCCTAGGGTAGGTGGTTTGCCGTTGCCTTCCTGTTAGTTGTTATGAAGCGTCAAGTGTGCTTCTGTGTTGTGTGGATGACACTGCTGAGTGCTAGTATGGTGTAGTGTTGGATTTGCGTTCCTGCAGAAAAATGAGAAGGAAGTGGTGAAATTCGGTGTCTGCACATAGCCTACTCCTCTCAAATAGCACCAAAGGAGCCACCGAACTTACCGTCTCCAACCGAATGGCGAATCACCATCAAGCTACGTCACATACTCTCACTTCACGAGTCACTTTGGAGAGGTTTGAAATTTAATCCGTGACATTGGCGCAAAGACCGGGGATCAGAAACTTTACGCCACCATCGCTCCTTCCCCTGTAGACCAAATACTGGCAGTGAAAATTTTTCACTGCCGTAATTTCGACCGTCTTACGTCCGAATAGAGCAGCACCGCATAGATGCGCATTAGTGACCTCAGTTACAGAGGCGGGTCCATGGTTAACAGGTAGCAGCAGGTTATCAGTGGCATTGCTGCATTTTCGTTTGACTTTACCGAAGATGCAAAATATATTCTCATGCTGGGAGCATACCTCCTGACACGTGTTTTGTTAGCTGTAAAAACAGCACATAACTTACTTTGTAGGAGAACTCCAGTTTCATTTATTAAATTAATTGGTGCAGCTGGATTCTATAGTGAGCTGTCACCCTCATATGCTTTGTATTTGACACACGCTGTGTAAATTGTCCCGCCATAAGCTAACGGTTATATTTGTGCTCCCTGTTTTCAATTATAAATGATTGACAGGCACAGCGTCTATTACGGCACCTCAGTTACGAATACAATGCGCGCTTTTGAATCTGTACAGTCTATTGTTGGACGCTACATGACTCTTTTGTATATGAACATATATACGAGAGCTTGTTGGTAAGTAAGGTCTCCGAATTTTTAATGTGAAAACGCTTGCAACTTTAAAAAAAAAACAGTGTTTATTAACATTCTACACCTTTAGTCTTCATGTATATATATTTGCAGCCCTCATCCATTAGAGAGCCGGTTGTTGTGGCGCTTCAGTCTGGAACCGCGCTACCGCTCCGGTAGCAGGTTCGAGTCCTGCCTCGGGCATGGATGTGTGTGATGTCCTTAGGTTAGTTAGGTTTAAGTAGTTCTAAGTTCTAGGGGACTGATGTTAAGTCCCATAGTGCTCAGAACCATTTGAAGCATTTGAACCACCGCGCAAAAAATATTGAGCAACCCGTAAAATCACAGATAGCCAAATATTATTCGAAACAAATTTGATCATAAGAAGTGCAGTCCTTGAAGCCAGTTATAACTAAGGTTTCAAGACCATGTACATAAAATGAGGAATATTTGTCCTTTGACAAAGCTGTAAAAAGTACAACATTTAAACGTCCATGCAGCGACATGCAGGGACTAAGACTGTAGCAAATAAAAGGCGATATGTAGAAATACACTGATGATGAGCGACAGCACCTCTGGATCTCGGGGTCCCGCTTTCGTTTCCCGACCGTGCTGGGGATTTTATCTGCCCGGGGACTGGGTGTTTGTATTGTTCTCATCAGTCCATCATCATTATCATTTATGACAGTGGTTCGATTGGACTGTGTAAATATCGGCCTGTATAAAAATTGGGACTATATGTGAAGGTAGTATCTGTTCCCGAAAGAACAGACACCATTGATGACCGTGCAGCTTCTCTAGAATGAAATTATAATTAAATCGACACCCTAGCTGCAAACAGGCGTTGATATACACCATTGGTAACATGTTGAAAATGTGTGCCCAGACCGGGACTCGAACCCAGGATCTCCTGTTTACATGCCACACGCTCTACCCATCTTTTTTTTTTTTTGACGCTGTATCCATCTTTTTTAATTTTTTTAATTTGTTTTCATCTATTTTTTCTTTTGTTTTTTTTTTCTTTTTCTTTTTTTGAATGTCAGGCTTACTACCTTTGCTGACATACATTTTGTTGCACTACCACATAAACAGTGTCTACAATGTCCATATGTTGACAAATAGTGCCTAATCAGAAAATTAATTAATTAAGGAAATGAATAAAACTGAAAATGCCCAAATGAAAGACATGAAGACATTGCGGATAGTACAAATGAAAAAGAAACATGCTCCTGTAGCAATGAAATGAAATTCGTGTCGGGGGCGACACCTGCTCACGACCCAACGTTCGATAGAGAAAGAGAGCCATCTATCGACTCGTTCTCCAGACGTTGGTGTAAGATTCGGTCGTCTTCTCGAAATTAACTAAGGGTCCGTAAGTGTGATCGATGTCTATCTCGGCTTCTTCGTCTATCTCATCTCTCACCCGGCACACCCCATCTGGCCGGAGGGGAGGGTAAATGTAAGTCGCAAGTAATTAGAGAAGTCTTGCCCATATTTCTAATGCTGTTGCAGCTTCGAGTGTTCAACATTTCGTGTGTTCAACATTTCCCGACCCCTCCCGGCCTCTGGCCAGGACTATCCTCAATCGTCGCGTTCGTATCTTCATCCTGCTCCTGTTGGTCCATTTCTTGCGCCCAGTGCCCCAGCATATTTCCGGAACTGGTCGAAGGATGGGAGGCAGCGTCGTCACCGCTCTGATGTTGGACAGTTGCCATCTCCACTTCTGCCTTCCGGTCACCAGAAGGAGTGTTCAAGTTATCTTCGCTGTGTAATTCCTGCATCGTCATGCTGTAATTCCTCCATCGTCATGCTGTTGCAGCTTCGTGTGTCCATCCAGGAGAAAAAGCCAAAAATCAATTTTGTCCTTTTCCGATTCGTTATACACGTAGCCCACCACCATTCCCCGTACCCATGTCACTGCATTGGTTTTTTGGACTGAAAAATAAGATTCTTGTGGGAAAAAAAGTGTGTCTGAAGAAATCGTGTGAGGGGCGGAGCGTAACAGGAACGCCAATATCTGTTGTGCCAAGTGCCACACTGGAGCCGTTTGATCTCAGGTCGATACCGTCGTTGTCGTCCACTGTCCCTTCGGGACTATGGCTATCGTCAGCAGAAGTCAGTCGACGCTTCTTTGTTCTCTTCGGCGAACGCTGTTTCCGTTGCCTTGCTTCCGCATCGGCTGTTTGGATTACGTATCCTCCTTCTTGGGCCCGGCCTATCACGCTCTCGGTGGAAGCACTGGCAGCCACCACGGATGAGCCTGGAGCGGCCGTCAGCTGCACCTCTTGTGTTGTGTCCTGTGTCTGCTGTGGTGGAACCGGCGGTCGGAGTTCCAGTCCGTTGGTGTCCATGTTCTCTACAGGGCGCAGCTGCTGGTGCCCATCGGAAATCTCCCTCACATCGCCTCTCAGGGCTTCCACAAAGGTCAACGGTAAGACAGTCATCTGTTGTGGCGCCTGAACGTCATCCCGTGGAGTTTCCACTAAACGTCGCTGGAGGCATTCCGAGCGGACGTGACCTTCTTTCCCGCACCCCGAGCAAGTGCGAGGTTGCCCATCATAGATTATAATCGGTCGACAACCTCTTATGTACAAATAAGAGGGAACGTGCTTTCGCAGTTCCATCCGTATTTGTCTCACCCCATTTGAAACGGGGTACGTGGTAACTTGTCCATTTCTCGGCCACATGGGATAGAACTGTACCGTATGATCGAAAGGCGTCCATAACAAGTTCAGACGGGACCTCAAAAGGAAGTTCGAAGACTCGTATAGTGCGGATCCCCTTTCCCGCGTGATCGACTGTCACCACACCAACATTCCCGTCGGCATGACAGAAACGATACCCGTTCGGTGATCGTTGTAGAAGTCTTTCGCAGGCAGCCTCGTCAACAAGCTTGACATAGACGACGCTTGAAACGATCGATAAATTGATTCCCACGATTTCCTGTGGATCGATTATTACCTCTTCTCTTAAGAAACGTTCAATCTCGTGTGCCTTTGGTCGTGTGTAGTCGTTCGCAAAACTGAACTTGAAAGTCGTTTTTCTGTACGAGTGTGCCATCTCGTTCTAGACTCACAACACCGCACACGCGAAGCTGCTCCGGCGTAAACACACAGGCGCGCGCACCACAGCGCGGCCGGCAGGCAACACGGTCCGCACTGTGTCGCTGCCGAAGGCAGGCTGGGCCATTTGAGACACCGAGGGCACAGAGGACAGTGCGCCTGCAGGAACTTATCCCTTGCACGCTCCCCGTGATACCCACATTCCCAACATGTCCACACCACTACATTCGTAGTGCACCTAATAGATGAGTGTGATGAGCAAACATCTATTAGGCGCAATGTAGTGGACTGATACGATAAGGGATGTGCAGACCAGTAATATTAGTATTAAAAAACGATAAAAAAAAGTAAATGATATTCCCGAGGCGACTGAAAGGCTAAATGTAGCAATTGGAAGACAATTAGCTCCACCCTTAAAAATAATTTACTGTGGACTCCTTAAGCAGGGACCAGTTCGCAAGAATTCTACATTTGCATATTACTCTTCAAGCTATTTCTCTACCGTTTCACTCTCGAACAGCGCACAAGAAAGCAAACTCTCAAATCTTTCAGTGCGAACGCTGATTTCTCTTATTTCATTATGATGATCATTTTTACTATGTAGATTAGTGCCAACGAAATATTTTCGCACTCTGAGGAGTAAGTTGGTGATAGAAATTTCATGAGAAGATACTCTCCTAACGGAAAACGCGTTAGTTTTAATGATTCTCACTCCAAATCGCTTATCATATCTGTGGAACTCTCTTATTTCGCGATAATACAAAACGAGCTGCCTTCTTAGATTTTTTTACGTCCTCCGTCAGTCCCATTTGATGCAGATCCCGCATCGCGCAGTAGTATTCTAGAAGAGGGCGAACAAGTGTGGTGTAAGCAGGCTCTATAGGAGACCTGTTGCATTTCCTCAGTGTTTTGCCAATAAATCGCAGTCTTTTTTTTTTGTTTCCACCATCATTATATATGATATGATAACAATTTAAGCCTGTAATCGAAATTTAGCGAATTCCTTTTAGAACTCGTGTGAATGACATCACACATTTCATTATTTTGAGTCAATTGCCACTTTTCGCTCCATATAATGTCCTCTTCTAAATCATTTTGCAATTTGTTTCGATCATCTGATGACTTTATAAGGCGGTAGATGAGGGAATCAACTGTGAAAAATCCAAGAGGGGTGCTCAGATTGTCTCCTAAATTGTATCTGAAAATTAGGAACAGCAGAGGCCCTATTACACTTCCTTGGGGAATGCCGGATATCACTTCTATTTTACTCGATGATTTTCCGTCGATTACTACGTACTGTGACCTTTCTCACAGGAAATCATGAATCCAGTCTCACGACTAACACGATACCCCACAGGCACACCATTAGAAGGCACTTGTGAGGAACGCTATCAAAAAGCTTCTGGAAATCTAAAAATATAGAATCAGTTTGACGTCCCCTGTCGATAGCACTAATTACTTCGTGAGAATAAAGAGCTAGTTGTTTTTCACAAGAAAGATTGTAAACGTCTATTTTATCATCTGGTCATCAATTCCATTTTGAATAAAACAGCTGGATAAAATATGGTTCCGATTACACTCGTGCAAAATCTTGGACCAACTGCAAGTCACTCTTGCGAGAGCTGCCTAGGTCCATAGAGAAACAAGCCTTGCTTCCGGTGTCGGTTGGTGAGAGCAGTCGTATTAAACATAATTTTAACTATTTTCGATAAAATTAGAAGGCCAATTTTCTCTTGTAAGAAATGTTGTACTTTCAATGCTTCACTGTTTCGCGGTTTGAGAATTTCAGGGCCAGTAACAGGGACGGATCTCCATTCAGTTGTGAACTAAGACGAGTTATTCATTTTTTGAAAGTTTCTAACTTGCCTTACTTGAAATTTGTGACACACTCGTGGCTCCTTGCATGCTCTTTAATATAGAATTCTATATTACTCAGAGATCCTCATCAGTAAACTTTCCATCATTAACCAATTGCTGGCAGTTTAAGATGTTGTAAGAGCTTCACAGCGAAACTTTCAGGGTAACACATGTCACCAATGTTGTTTCAAGTGCGCTGCAGACGTTTAAATTGGAAATATTTGCTTCCGTTGGGCACCGCATGTTGCGAAGTTTGTTTCGAGTGCGCTGCAGAAGTTTCGCTGGGAAGCCGTTACATATCCCCATACAGTCTCGACTCCTAGCCGGGAGATGTCCATATTTTGGGGGCCCTGAAGAAAGACAATCGTGGCTGTCGATTTGCTTCGGACGAAGAGGTGCACGCCTGGGTACAATCATGGTTCCGTAGTCAACTACAAACATTTTTCCATAAAATCATTTATCGTCTTATCTGGCAGTGGGAGGGATGGATTAACAGTTGTGACGATTCCTTTTGAAATAATGAACCGTTTACTTCCTTTTTCCCATGTGTCTCGTTTTCATTTTACTGCCCCCTTTTTCATCTGGTTTGCAGTATTTGTAAAGTTGCAGTTGCTAAAAGGCACAGCTGCATTCGTACACGGGTGTTTCGTGGCCATACTCACCTGGGGAAATAGAACAGTGCGCTCCTCCCCATAATTATTATTATGCACAAATTATCTATCGCTACTTTCTCCGATTTCGAATACCCTCTCTGAAACCAGACGACTTCCCTCCATTGCAACAAACACGTACTGCAGCAATTAAGATACTGGGAGGAAGATGGTTCGAATTTCCCGTCGTTCTCTCCTTGTTTAGTTTTACTTGATTTCTTTTAATTAATTGAGACGAATACTGGAATGGTTACCTACAATGAACTCGGTCGGTTTCCTCCCTCCATTTTGTCATACATTGGATATGTCTTTGTCACTATTAACCACCTTCCGACAGCACGTTGAGCCCTAATAATACGTCTTCCGTTTTGAAAACATCGAATCTGCAAAGCCTAACTTGAACCTTATACACACGATATCCTAAGAGTAATCGATAAAGTCAACCAGATGAATTCGGTGCCTCAACACTTTCGTAAAGTTTTCCATTCTCATTCATTGTACGCTAAAAAAATATGAGATGCGTTTGCAAATGATTTTAAAGCTTCTTGACAGGACAAACGTCATCTTTAATGAAAAACTAGCTGCGGGTACAGGAAATAATTTCTGATGACAGATTTTTGTTTACCTGTAAGGAAGTGTTATCCGAGTAATATCCGTCAACATCTAGGCAAAACATCATCCTAATCTAAAGGTCGGGTACTGCGTCCTAATGCAAGTTATGAAAATTGTGCACATCACAAAAAAATATAGATGCCTTTTGCCATATGACTGCCTGAAAGAAACGTGTAGGGATATGAAGTAAATGACAACATAGTTTCATTACAACTGAAGCAAATGGTTGGTTTCGATATTACGAAACAGTAGTAAATAAAAGGAAATTGCTTATCTGGCATTTTAATGGTGTGTACTGGAATACTGCTCACCTTTGTGAACTCCATGTCATTCGAGCGCGCACGGATGCTTTCAGACAGTCGTTCTTCCGGCGAACCATACGCGACTGGAAGAGAAAAGGGAGGTAATGACAGTGGCACGTAAAGTGCCCTCCGCCACACAGCGTTGGGTGGCTTGCGGAGTATAAATGTAGATGTAAATGTAGATGTAGAATGCACTAACAGACGTCGAGCATATACCAAGTGGTTGGCACGAGCGAAAGACGTGAGCAAGAATGGTCGCGCGACTGTTAGAGAAACCAAAGTGCATAACAGAAGTGCAAAAAAATCTAGACTGCTGACAGTCTGATGAAGACGTCAAACGTCTTACAAAATATTTGGAGGACCCGATTTTATGGAGGTAAATTGCAGGTAACTTTGTCTAACTCGGATTCAGACTGTATAGACGATCAGATTAAAAGCCATATATTTCCAGAGATTTTTTTTCTAAGCCCACTCCGGTCACAAAAACTGATAAGGTCCAGGAGAGCGATGTGCTGACCACATACCCCTCCACATCCACCTCAGTGACTTCTATGGGCCGAGGATGACACGTCGGTCGGTACAGATTGGCATGGGGAGATGGAAGGCACATGGGCTTCAAAAATTCGATTTTTAGATTTTAGCATATTTGAAATACCTGGTCTTTCTTGAGTGAAAGAGTTTTTGTTTCACAAAAATACAATTTTTCCGAGAGATATGATGGTCTTCCTGACGGCCTGTGCAATCTGGGGACGGTGACAGCAAGGCTTATGACCGAGTATGTGCGGAACAACCCTATGGTCCCAATGTCACAATTTCTAAATTAGAGTGCATTGGGCATGTCCATAAGAGAATGGGGTCCAGGTTGAGAAGATCATTGAAAGAAGAGTCGAAAATAATAGTGGAAGATGGTAAAAAAATAGGTGGTAAAGGTCGCCTGACAAATGTTCAATTGGATTACAGAATTATTATGGGTTGGCCATAAGAAGAAATGCAGAGAATTTAGGAAACATGGAAAACGCTGTATGATCTTTTTCCATAAGCTTTCCACAAATGAAAATCCAGTGCACGGTCATTGCCAGAATGATCCTGACAATTGGTGCAAGTACAGGAGGAGTGCCAGATATGACCACAAACATTCTTTCCTGCATCAGCAATGCACGAAATTAAATCCATATTTAGAGATCTTTGTAAAGGTACCTTGTTGAAGAAATGTCTTCATGGGAAAACCCAAAATTTAAATGAATGTGTGAATTCTGTTGTTTGGAACCTGTTAGCGAAACTATATTTGGTCAGCTTACAACCCTCAAATTTGGTGTTTATGATGCTACTTTATTCTTCACTGATGATGTAATTAGAAAACTGGATGTTTTGGAATTATTGGACATAAAATATAGTGGAAATACTGCAAAATCCTTGGTGCAAGTAGATAAAGAGAGAATCCGCAAAGCATATATTGCTAATTTAAAATGCACAAAAGAAGACATACAGAAAATAAGAGGGACCAAGAGAAGAAAAGAAGATGAATATGATTCAGATGATGCTCAGTATGCTGCACGAAAATATTAGTGGTAATTAATTCTCATCAATAATTATACTAGAATTGCAATATTAAACTTTAAATGGATTTTTCCAAAACTACCTGTTTTTACTTTCTGGTACCATTATTTGATAAACTAATGGGGTCCGAATCATGAAATTTGGTAAATTTGTACTGCAGATAGTAATAAGTTATCACAAGTAAATTGAGAACCACAAAACAATCATAAACGTTTCTATAATAATTAATGTACAAAGAAAGTTAAATTTTACTAATGAAAGAATAAAATTACTTTCTTAGAAATCATAAGAGGTATTAGGTTCATTTTACTTGTAAATTGAAGCATGTATGTTGTATATATGCAGTAAAAATTTCATTGTTTTATCACATATAGTTCTTTTGAAAAGTGTACCTATTCAAAGGGTAAAATAGCTGTGGCAGAATAGGGATAAAAATTGCCTTCCGTCTCCTCTTAAGGCCTTTTCGGACGGATTTCGCTTATTTTGTTTCTAGGTCCACAAGTACCATGAATGAATCTGTCATTTCGACATATTACATTTTTCTTCCTTTGTCAGAAAGTCATAAGTGATTAAACGCGGCCTCACCATCCATGAAGAAAAGTTGCTCATGCTCGAGAGATTCCTTTTTTCTTTACTTTTATTTTAACTTCATCGATCAGTAGCAGGAATTTAATGTTTTTCGGTTGATTTGTAAGGTACCGTCCAGAACTAAGCTTTGAAACGTCCTCTTTGAAAAATTGTACAAGACTGTGCTTAAACTGACACACAATATTTTTTTAGCGCAACGCAATCTGACTTTCAGTAATCCCTACAAGAGAATGGCCCTGACTAACATTAACCTATACATTTCACAAATCACTTACCTCACAAAAATCTTCTTTACTCAAGCTACTGCAATACAGCGAGCGCCACTACTGCCAGCTAAATAAAAGATTCAAACTACGGAAGGCACTAACTACTGATAGGCATAGTTAGCGAATGAAAGATTTTAATAGACAACAAACAATGTATTTACCTTAATAGTCGTAATATATATATCAGTTCATGACATCAATTCTTACAAATTTCAAAACTCCGCCACCTCTCTCCCCACATCCACCACTGCTGGCGGCTCACCTCCAACTGCGCAACGCTACGCGCTGTTAACATCCAGCTGCCCAACGCTATAATGGCGAGTATTACAACAATGCCAACCAGCCACAGACTGCACACAGCACAGCCAGTAATCTTCATACAGAGCGTTACATGGCGTTACGAATAAGAAAATCTAATCAGCCTACTTACATAGCCCCCATGCTCCCCACAAAAAATTTCACAAATTGTTTTGGGCACTGGCCAATACAGATTTGAAACTTTTTCATAATTATAATTACAATAACAAAGAATCAAATGCACACACTTATTGATACAGTGTTGGTCAAAAGCTAAAATTTTCTCACAGACCATAAATACAATCCTGATCGTTCATCACAGTAAAATAGAAGTGTTTTTCTCAATGTCTGAGCAGTAAAAGAAAATGCACATGGAAGTAGTGGATTTCCATGCAGTCTTGAAGAAGTAGTGTTGTCCTTCCAGCTGAAAGACAGTGCTGACTCTTGACATGCAGACAGGTAATGGGCCACAACAGAACAAACCCACAGCAGAGTCAGTCGAAGTTGAAGACTATTGGTAGGTAGGTCGTCACAGAGCAGACCCACTGTAGTCCTGGTAGAGATTAGGGTATTGGTGGGCCACCAGAGGTACAGACCCACTGCAGTCAATGTAGAAATAATGGTATTGGTGGGTCATCGAAGGTGCAGACCCACTTCAGTCCTTGTAGAGATGGCCAGCAGCCATCTATTGAGACTGTGCAGGTGCACAGTCACCATCGAAGAGTCTTGCAGATAGTACAGCAAGTCCATAAATTACCACTTCTGCATTCACAAAGTTTTTTTATTAATTGTACTTAGAACCAGCAATGCTGTTAACCAGTCGCTTGCTGAATTATTAACACACGTGCCAACACTATCAGTCCCTACTTCTCACATATTGTCCATATACTATGGCCAACAGAAACGTGTGCAGTGAAATGTAACTTACAAGTTACTTAATTTGATGAACTGGTGTCAATTACAATTTTATAACATGAGAATACAATAACAAAGGTACAAAATGTATCATTAAAGAACATAATAGTACAGATAACATTTGCTGTAATACAGGCTTTACAATAGAATCGAAATAACAAATACATCAGTGTTACAGGAATTTTGACATAAGTACATACATAACAGATCAGAATAACTTTTGAAACATCAACTTCACTTATGAGCAACAAAACAGAACAGATAAATAATGTCTAAATATGTTTACAAAGTAAATAACATATTACCAGAAAAACACACAAAGACAGGAAAAATACAAATTCACATAGCGTAATAACACAAGATACGGAACATGTTTTGTATTCAGTGTGACATTTGGTACTGCAGTCCAACCCAAAACTTCATTCTGTAGATCTTTCGTCGTATCTCAACATTTGTTTTCACCAAAAATATCCTATCCAAGCATGCTTTCTATATTTTGTTCACATTCTCTTTCAAAAAATAGTTTTTCTCCACAGTGTGTTTTCCTGAACCAAGTTTCAGAGTGTCCATTTGTGTTGAAATCGTATCTACTGTGTCCTTTAAGCTTTCCTGAGTTTTTGCAAATTGCGTAACCGAATCGGTCGATGCAACTGAGTCACTTTTAGCTTGCAAGGTCTCATGATTTTCATGAACAATAGTTTGCAGTTCTTTTATGGCTGCTTCCTGATTCTGTAATGCATTTTCATGCCGAGAAAAAATAGGTTGCAAATGCTCACAAATTTGTGAAATGGAAAAAAGAACACATTGACACCGGTGTGTCAGACCCACCATACTTGCTCCGGACACTGCGAGAGGGCTGTACAAGCAACGATCACACGCACGGCACAGCGGACACACCAGGAACCGCGGTGTTGGCCGTCGAATGGCGCTAGCTGCGCAGCATTTGTGCACTGCCGCCGTCAGTGTCAGCCAGTTTGCCGTGGCATACGGAGCTCCATCGCAGTCTTTAACACTGGTAGCATGCCGCGACAGCGTGGACGTGAACCGTATGTGCAGTTGACGGACTTTGAGCGAGGGCGTATAGTGGGCATGCGGGAGGCCGGGTGGACGTACCGCCGAATTGCTCAACACGTGGGGCGTGAGGTCTCCACAGTACATCGATGTTGTCGCCAGTGGTCGGCGGAAGGTGCACGTGCCCGTCGACCTGGGACCGGACCGGAGCGATGCACGGATGCACGCCAAGACCGTAGGATCCTACGCAGTGCCGTAGGGGACCGCACCGCCACTTCCCAGCAAATTAGGGACACTGTTGCTCCTGGGGTATCGGCGAGGACCATTCGCAACCGTCTCCATGAAGCTGGGCTACGGTCCCGCACACCGTTAGGCCGTCTTCCGCTCACGCCCCAACATCGTGCAGCCCGCCTCCAGTGGTGTCGCGACAGGCGTGAATGGAGGGACGAATGGAGACGTGTCTTCTTCAGCGATGAGAGTCGCTTCTGCCTTGGTGCCAATGATGGTCGTATGCGTGTTTGGTGCCGTGCAGGTGAGCGCCACAATCAGGACTGCATACGACCGAGGCACACAGTGCCAACACCCGGCATCGTGGTGTGGGGAGCCATCTCCTACACTGGCCGTACACCTCTGGTGATCGTCGAGGGGACAGTGAATAGTGCACGGTACATCCAAACCGTCATCGAACCCATCGTTCTACCATTCCTAGACCGGCAAGGGAACTTGCTGTTCCAACAGGACAATGCACGTCCGCATGTATCCCGTGCCACCCAACGTGCTCTAGAAGGTGTAAGTCAACTTCCCTGGCCAGCAAGATCTCCGGATCTGTCCCCCATTGAGCATGTTTGGGACTGGATGAAGCGTCGTCTCACGCGGTCTGCACGTCCAGCACGAACGCTGGTCCAACTGAGGCGCCAGGTGGAAATGGCATGGCAAGCCGTTCCACAGGACTACATCCAGCATCTCTACGATAGCAGCCTGCATTGCTGCGAAAGGTGGATATACACCGTACTAGTGCCGACATTGTGCATGCTCTGTTGCCTGTGTCTATGTGCCTGTGGTTCTGTCAGTGTGATCATGTGATGTATCTGACCCCAGGAATGTGTCAATAAAGTTTCCCCTTCCTGGGACAATGAATTCACGGTGTTCTTATTTCAATTTCCAGGAGTGTATATGGTATTTACACTGGGGTGACAAAAATCATGGGATGGTGATATGCACATATACAGAAGGTGGTGGTATTGTGTTCACAACGTATAAAAGGGCAATGTACTGATGGAGCTGTCGTTTGCACTCATGTGAATTAATGAAAAGGTGTTCGCTTTGTTTATGGTCTGTCGCGTCCCAGCAGAGTTTTGTAGTGCAATAGGAACGTTGACGACAATCTCAGGGTTGTTGGCGTGTCCACCATTGTTGTCGAAGATGAGAGGGAGAAAGATCTCCGAGGTGGAACTGGGTGGTTATTGGTTGCAGTGGTAATCTTTTAGGATTAATGGCAGGTTCGGCATGTTGAAGAGTTCAGTATTTATTTAAGTAATTTTTTTTATTATCTCTTCGATAACTTACAAAAGAGGTGCCAGTTCCTAACCCCTTCTTTAATAAATGTCAGACTCAGTTTAATTTTATCAACAGGCCACTCGCCTAAGCTTACAAGAGACATTAACTATTCTGTAAATTGTTCTTCTTATTTACGAAACATACAAATCATATCTATTCCGTGAGACAAAGACAGATCGTCTATGTTCAAAGCTATTCCCGAGAATAATAATGATTACTTATCTTGCAGTTGACGTGCGTGTCACCAGATCTGATCACCGACTTCTCGCTGAGAATATTACTTCTGCATACTTTTGCTACTGCTGCCTGGCGTAGCTACACGGTGGCTCCTCATACAGGCCACTCGCTAGTCGATCATTCTACTGCTCTCTGAATGCTCTCTCAGAAGCTCATGCTTATATACCCTGCTAAGTCGCAGCTGACCTATAATACCCATTCTGGATAGCTCCATTATCTGACTCCTTCGACGCGTAAACGCTTTAATGTTCGATTTCTCTTGAAGGTTTGCACTCGATGTTACCACTTACGTATACTAGAAAGCTTCCTTTAGCGTCAGGGCTTGTGCCTCTCGGCGCAGTCTCAAACAGATCCAGCACGTGTTTAATCGGTTATCCGACTTGCTACTTGATGTCCCTACTTTACGTAACATATGGTAAACTTCTGATGACGTCTCACTGCGGTTCAATTAGTGTCTTAGTGTGCGTGTATTGATCTTACGCGTCTTATCTCTCTTCCCTTCACCAATATCCTCCACTTTGGTTTCTCATTTCTTAAATTCTGATACTTCAAATTTCATGAAGTTACAATTGTTCTCCTTCCATTTGATCTGACAAGTATTGTTTATTAATTTTTTTCTTGGGATTGGACAGGCCGCACGACGGCAATTACCAAACTTTAAACGCAGAATGATACTTGGAGCTACACGCACGTGACATTTCGTTTCGGTATACAACACTGCGAGGTCCACAGTGTGAAGAGTGTGTCGAGAATATTTCAGTCACTACCTCTCTACACATACAATGCAGTGGCCGACGGTCTTCACTCAGTGACTGAAAGCAGCGTTCTTTGCGAAGACTTGTCAGTACTAAGAGACAAGCAACACTACATGAAATAACCACAGAAATCAAAGTGAGATGTGCGACGAAAGTATCCGTTAGCAGAGTGAGGGATATTTAGTGCTAATATGACAGCAGACAACTGACGCGAGTGCTTTTCCTAACATCACGACATCGCCTCAAGCGCCTCTCCTAGACACGTGACCATATCGGTTGGGCCTAGATCATTGGAAAACTGTGGCCTAGTTAGATAAGTTCTGATTTCAGTTCTAAGTGTTGATAGTAAGGTACCAATCAGCGCGGACACAGCGAAGCCATGGAGCCAAGTTGTCAACAAGGCACTTTGCAAGCTGGTAGTGGCTCCATAATGGTGTGGACTGTGTTTACATGAAATGGACTCTGTCCTTTGATCCCACTGAATTGATCGCTGACTGGAAATGATTATGTCCTAAAACTTGGAGACCATTTTCAGTTATTCATGGACTTCATGTTTCCAAACAATGATAGAATCTTTGTGGATGACAATGCGCCATATCACCAAGCCACAAATGTTCGTGATTGGTTTGAAGAAAATTCCGGACACTTCGAACGAATGTCTTGTCCACCGAGATTTCCCGACGCGCCATTTAATCTAGAGATCAGTTCGTTCAAAAATCCAGCACTGGATACAATTTCTAAAATTATGGGCGACTATAGAAACAGCGTGGCACAATATTTCCACAGGAGGCATCCAGCAACTTGTGAAGTCCACGCCACACCGAGTTGCTGCACAACTATCCTATGAATTATCACCTGTTTGTAGGACAGAAATGACGACACGACATTGACACAGAATGTCAGTAATCTAGGGCCGAATACTGAACATTGGAGAACGCCTAATACCAAATGTCTGTATAGAGACTTTATTGCGCCGAACGTCAAGAATACGAGACGTCATAAATGAACGAAAACGTTCCACTGCTCTCGGCGAGAAATGTATGTTACTAGTGTAAGGCACGTGAAATATACACTAATGGCCATTAAAATTGCTACACCAAGAAGAAATGCAGATGATAACGGGTATTCATTGGACAAATGTATTATACTGGAACTGAAATGTGATTACATTTTCACGCAATTTGGGTGCATAGATCCTGATAAATCAGTACCCACAAAAACCACTTCTGGCCGTAATAACGGCCTTGATACGCCTCGGCATTGAGTCAAACAGAGCTTGGATGGCGTGTACAGGTACAGCTGCCGATGCAGCTTCAACACGATACCACAGTTCATCAAGAGTAGTGACCAGCGTATTGTGACGAGCCAGTTGCTCGGCCACCATTGACCAGACGTTTTCAATTGGTGTGAGATCTGGAGAATGTGCTGGCCAAGGCAGCAGTCGAAGATTCTCTGTATCCAGAAAGGCCCGTACAGGACCTGTAACATGCGGTCGTACATTATCCTGCTGAAATGTAGGGTTTCGCAGGAATAGAATGACGGGTACAGCCACGGGTCGTAATACATCTGAAATGTAACGTCCACTGTTCAAAGTGCCGTCAATGCGAACAAGAGGAGACCGAGACGTGTAACCAATGGCACCCCATACCATGACGGCGGGTGATACGCCAGTATCGCGATGACGAATACACGCTTCCATTGTGCGTTCACCGCGATGTCGCCAAACACGGATGCGACCATCATGATGCTGTAAACACAACCTGGATTCATCCGAATTACGTTTTGCCATTCGTGCACCCAGGTTCGTCTTTGACTACACCATCGCAGGAGTTCCTGTCTGTGATGCAGCGTCAAGGGTAACCGCAGCCATTGTCTCCGAGTTGATAGTCCATGCTGCTGCAAACGTTGTTGAACTGTTCGTGCAGATGGTTGTTGTCTTGCAAACGTCCCTATCTCTTGACTCAGGGCTCGAGATGTGGCTGCACAATCCGTTACATCCATACGAATAAGATGCCAGTAATCTCGACTGCTAGTGATTCCAGGCCGTTGGGATCCAGCCCGGCGTTCCGTATTACCGTACTGAAAACACCGATTCCATATTCTGCTAACAGCCATTGGATCTCGACCAACGCGAGCAGCAATGTCGCGATACGATAAACCGCAATCGCGATAGGCTACAATCCGACCTTTATCAAAGTCGGAACGTGATGGTACGCATTTCTCCTTCTTACACGAGGCATCACAGCAACGTTTCACTAGGCAACTCTGGTCAACAGCTGCTTGTGTATGACAAATCGGTTGGAAACTTTCCTCATGTCAGCACGTTGTAGCTGTCGCCACCGGCGCGCCCTTGTGTGAATGCTCTGAAAAGCTATCACAGCATCTTCTTCCTGTCGGTTAAATTTCGCGTCCTTAGCACGTCATCTTCGTAGTGTAGCACTTTAACGGCCAGTAGTGTACTAAATGTCTGTAGAGAGACCTTATTGTGCCGAACTTCAAGAATGCGAGACGTCAGAAATGAAAGAAACCGTTGCACTCCACTCGGCGAAAAATTTATGTTACTAATGGTTGGCAAGTGAAATATAGAATTCGAAAGTGTTGTACGCTTTCCTGATGTCTTAGCACACGATAGTCACCTTTTGTATATCCATGGCATGCATCAAGTCGTTTGTTACTTCTATTAAAGCAAATATTCTGCTGCACTGATTTCCGAAACCTGATTGGTAGTCGTCTAGTACGTTGCTTGTAGTTCAGTAGTTGTTAATCTGGACGTGGACTACTCATTCTAAGGCCTCGGACAACGTAGATACACTAGTGCCCATTAAAATTGCTACGTATTACAGCCGCGAAATTAAACCGACAGGAAGAAGACGCTGCGATATACAAATGATTAGCTTTTCAGAGCATTCACACAAGGCTGGCACCGGTGGCGACACCTACAGCGTGCTGATGTGAGGAAAGTTACCAACCGATTGATAAAAGTCGTATTGTAGCCTGTTGCGGTTTATCGTATCGCGACATTGCTGTAACCGATCGTGCAGCCACATCTGGATCCCTAAGTCAAGAGATGGGGACGTTTGCAAGACAACAACCATTTGCACGAACAGTTCGACGACGTTTGCAGCAGCATGGACTATCAGCTCGGAGACCATGGCTGCGGTTACCCTTGACGCTACATCACAGACAGGAGCGCCTGCGATGGTGTACTAAACGACGAATCTGGTAGCACGAATGACAAAACGTCATTTTTTCGGATGAATCCAGGTTCTGTTTGCAGCATCATGATGGACGCATCCGTGTTTCGCGACATCGCGGTGAACGCACCTTGCAAGCGTGTATTCGTCATCGCCATACTGGCGTATCACCCGGCGTGATGGTATGCGGTACGTCTCGGTCACCTCTTGTTCGCATTGACGGCACTTTTAACAGTGGACGTTACATTTCAGATGTGTTACGACCCGTGGCTCTACCCTTCATTCGATCCCTGCGAAACCCTACATTTCAGCAGGATAATGCACGACTGCATCTTACAGGTCCTGTACGGGCCTTTCTCGATACAGAAAATGTTCGACTGCTGCCCTGGAGAGCACATTCTCCAGATCTCTCACCAATTGAAAACCTCTGGTCAATGGTGGCCGAGCAACTGGCTCGTCACAATAAGCCAGTCACTACTCTTGATGAACTGTGGTATCGTGTTGAAGCTGCATCGGCAGCTGTACCTGTACACGCCATCCAAGCTCTGTTTGACTCAATGCCGAGGCGTATCAAGGCCGTTATTACGGCCAGAAGTGGTTTTTGTGGGTACTGATTTATCAGGATCTATGCACCCAAATTGCGTGAAAATGTAATCACATTTCAGTTCCAGTATAATACATTTGTCCAATGAATACCCGTTATCATCTGCATTTCTTCTTGGTGTAGCAATTTTAATGGCCATTAGTGTATATTTCACGTGCCTTACACTAGTAACATACATTTCTCGCCGAGAGCAGTGGAACGTTTTCGTTCATTTCTGACGTCTCGTATTCTTGACGTTCGGCGCAATAAAGTCTCTATACAGACTAGAGGAGGTTGTTCTGGGTACTGATTTCTCAGAATCTATGCACCCAAATTGCGTGAAAATGTAATCACATGTCAGTTCTAGTATAATACACTCCTGGAAATGGAAAAAAGAACACATTGGCACCGGTGTGTCAGACCCACCATACTTGCTCCGGACACTGCGAGTGGCGCAGCATTTGTGCACCGCCGCCGTCAGTGTCAGCCAGTTTGCCGTGGCATACGGAGCTCCATCGCAGTCTTTAACACTGGTAGCATACCGCGACAGCGTGGACTTGAACCGTATGTGCAGTTGACGGACTTTGAGCGAGGGCGTATAGTGGGCATGCGGGAGGCCGGGTGGACGTACCGCCGAATTGCTCAACACGTGGGGCGTGAGGTCTCCACAGTACATCGATGTTGTCCCCAGTGGTCGGCGGAAGGTGCACGTGCCCGTCGACCTGGGACCGGACCGCAGCGACGCACGGATGCACGCCAAGACCGTAGGATCCTACGCAGTGCCGTAGGGGACCGCACCGCCACTTCCCAGCAAATTAGGGACACTGTTGCTCCTGGGGTATCGGCGAGGACCATTCGCAACCGTCTCCATGAAGCTGGACTACGGTCCCGCACACCGTTAGGCCGTCTTCCGCTCACGCCCCAACATCGTGCAGCCCGCCTCCAGTGGTGTCGCGACAGGCGTGAATGGAGGAACGAATGTAGACGTGTCGTCTTCAGCGATGAGAGTCGCTTCTGCCTTGGTGCCAATGATGGTCGTATGCGTGTTTGGCGCCGTACAGGTGAGCGTCACAATCAGGACTGCATACGACCGAGGCACACAGGGCCAACACCCGGCATCATGGTGTGGGGAGCGATCTTCTACACTGGCCGTACACCTCAGGCAAGGGAACTTGCTGTTCCAACAGGACAATGGACGTCCGCATGTATCCCGTGCCACCCAACGTGCTCTAGAAGGTATAAATCAACTACCCTGGCCAGCAAGATCTCCGGAGCTGTCCTCCGTTGAGCATGTTTGGGACTGGATGAAGCGTCGTCTCACGCGGTCTGCGCGTCGAGCACGAACGCTGGTCCAACTGAGGCGCCAGGTGGAAATGGCATGGCAAGCCGTTCCACAGGACTACATCCAGCATCTCTACGATCGTCTCCATGGGAGAATAGAAGCCTGCATTGCTGCGAAAGGTGGATATACACTGTACTAGTGCCGACATTGTGCATGCTCTGTTGCCTGTGTCTATGTGCCTGTGGTTCTGTCAGTGTGATCATGTGATGTATCTGACCCCAGGAATGTGTCAATAAAGTTTCCCCTTCCTGGGGCAATGAATTCACGGTGTTCTTATTTCAATTTCCAGGAGTGTATATTTGTCCAATGAATACCCGTTTATCACCTGCATTTATTCTTGGTGTAGCAATTTTAACGGCCAGTAGTGTACATAGGTGAGCGTAGACAGTTAAAATGCAAGTGGACTTGCTTCTGGCGCTTGCAGTACTGGAGGGCCAGCAGGGCAGGTATGCGGCGCGCCACGGCCGTGCCATTGTGCGTCCCCAGCACACGCGCACGCATTGGATCGGCGCCGCGTGCGCTGCCCAGTCTGTGCCCCTGGCGCGGCCATTGTCCGGCAGCCGGCGTTATCAGCAGCGACAGGGGCCCGCCCTGGCCCACCGCCGCCGCCCTGCGCTTTGTTTCTGTTCAGCTTTGTCCAGATACCTGTCTGGCCGGTCGCCGTCTCTCCATTAGGTCTGTATTTTATCACGTGCTGACCGGCGCGTAAACTATGCTCGGGACCACCCACCGTTGACTCATCTGTGATACTAGATGTGCACATCGTGTAGCCAGAAAATAATTTTACCAGGATATTATCAGCATAACTGTAGCTCTCCCACATCTAAGGTCAATAATCGTGGAAATGTGCTGATGCACTATATCGTTTGCACGCTAGTTGCTAAAATACAATGTGTATCAAAAAGAATCATCCGATTTCATAGAAAATCATAACTATTGTGTTATCTGAAGCATGTGCGCGAACAACGTACTGTTGAAAGGGCAAAATCTTGAGCTTTACATGGTTCCCGCTAGGTAACAGCAGTGTGCACCCACTTCAGTTCTAGTAAAAATGGTGTCGGGACAACAGAAAACCTTTTGCGTTCTGCGTTTTGCACAGTTCGGGTCAGTAATAACTGTTCAGCGTGACTTTCGTCCTAAGTATGGTGTGGATCCTCCTACAGCGCAGGGCATTAGACGATGGCATGAACAGTTCCGGGAAACAGGTTGTCTGTGTAAAGGCAAACCGCCGGGCCGTCCCCGAGTGTCTGACACAGATGTCTAGCGCATCCGCCTTAGTTACACAAGGAGTCCGCAGAAATCGGTTCGCCGTGCAGCTCGACAGCTCAACATGCCCACGATATCTGTCTGGCGTGTCTTGCATCGACGTTTACACGTGAAACCATACAAAACTCAACTACTGCAAGCTCTTTGTGAAGGTGACAAACAACAACGCGTGGAGTTCTGCAAATTTCGCTCTTGGCAACTTGGAGGATGACAGTTTTCTTCCACTTTCAGTGTTTAGTGACGAGGCAACGTTCCACTTAAATGGAAACGTGGGCCGGCCGGTGTGACCGAGCGGTTCTAGGCGTTACAATCTGGAACCGCGCGAACGCTACAGTCGCAGGTTCGAATATTGCCTCGGGCATGGATGTGTGTGATGTTCTTAGGTTATGAATGGTGGTCTCCATGTGGTTACCAAGTTGTGCAACGAACGTAAACCATAAAATTACCAAATAAGCAGCAACCAGTTGCAAAATCATGTTTTATTTATTGACTTTTGCGAATCGATTTCAACTGATTAACAGCCATCATCGGTGCTTTCAACGAGTATGTCCCCTGAGTAGTAAAACTGTCTTAAGCAGAGGACAAACGTTTACTCATATGGAACTGTTTTTCACCTAACTCACATCAAAACTCTGACTACTTCCAACAGCTAAAGAATACATTAGGTCCAACAAATAAAAATCTTTCAAAATTTGCTTAGGCAACTTTCATTAATTAAAAGAATATTCATAAAACCACAAATAATCAAATCCCAAACATGCTTCAAACTAACACAGAAACTGGTTTTCATGTAACTCAGGACCCGGCTAAGAACATTAGTCCACTTAATTCCAACTACAGTTGTAGGAAACTGAAGAACATCAACAGAAGCCGTAAGATGCTGATATATGCTGACTCTGTAACAGCTGACTTTCTTGTTATATTCTGTAGCGTTTTATACTGTAATAGCGATGTGCATCGATGTTCGTCCCTTGGATACAATACCAAGGCAGAGAAAACCTTCGTCATTATCAAATGTGTCAAGCATTTTACCTGCAGGATATGACAGTCTAAGACACTTCGTTAGAAAACTTCATCCATCATTGCATCTACAGTATGAACAATATTGTAGCTACACTTCGACGTCAACGTTTCGTTGGCGGCAAACACTAAGGTGCCGCTAACGTTAGTTTAATGAGAGGCGCTATTCCAAACCGGTACGCTTACCAATAAGCACAACTACTGAAATGACTACAATTCTAATTTGAATAACACAGATTTATTCAATGACATTTAAATATTCATATTTATTCAATGACACTTAAATATTCAGATTTATTCAATGACAAATATTCAACACGCTGAGGCTAAGTCCAATAAGTGCTCAGTACAGTCTTCTGTCTGGTCTTTTTTTCCAAAAGAAATCCGTTGGAATTCGATTACTCGATAAATAATACATTTCTCAAGGCTGTCAATTCAACAAAGTACCTGGGTGTTCAACAACTTCAGTTGGAAAGACCACATAGATAATATCGTGGGAAAGGCGAGCCAAAGGTTGCGTTTCATTGGCAGGACACTTAGAAGATGCAACAAGTCCACTAAAGAGACAGCTTACACTACACTCGTTCGTCCTCTGTTAGAATATTGCTGCACAGTGTGGGATCCTTACCAGGTGGGATTGACGGAGGACATCGAAAGGGTGCAAAAAAGGGCAGCTCGTTTTGTATTATCACGTAATAGGGGAGAGAGTGTGGCAGATATGATACGCGAATTGGGATGGAAGTCATTACAGCAAAGACGTTTTTCGTCGCGGCGAGATCTTTTTACGAAATTTCAGTCAACAACTTTCTCTTCCGAATGTGACAATATTTTGTTGAGCCCAACCTACATAGGTAGGAATGATCATTAAAATAAAATAACAGAAATCAGAGCTCGAACAGAAAGGTTTAGGTGTTCGTTTTTCCAGCGCGCTGTTAGGGAGTGGAATAATAGAGAGATAGTATGATTGTGGTTCGATGAACCCTCTGCCAAGCACTTACATGTGAATTGCAGAGTAGTCATGTAGATGTAGATGTAGATGTAGGCACTGACGTGGTGGTTTCGTGTTTTGTTGATGAGTGGTGGATCCATCTACGAACTGGTGACGTCCAATGAACAGATTCGGTAGCTGTGGTGGTGAGCGCAGTTCAGAGTGGCTGTCTCCGGAGCTCTCACAAGATTATACTCTCGAACACACACTACCGGTTAAGCCGTGGAGTGCGACTTCTATGCTGATGCACAGTGATAGTAACCTCTGCACTATCTGTTCCATGTTATGCGTGGGATCACTCTCCAAGAGATCACTGCTGAAGACCGATAAAATTTTCTGGCGGATTCCCTTCTCCTGGTGAGTTGGCTGTATTGTGTAGGTTGCGTTGTTTGAGAGAAATGTAGCTTGTAGAAGTTGCCACTCATGGTCCAACACACATGAGCGTAAGTGCATTCGTATTTTGGTGGATGGGAGTTACAGAGATCTCTGTGTGGCAGCCTATAAGTAAACATTACATACGTTTGGTGATTTTTTGTTAAATTCCTCATTTTTGTCGCTGGACAGGTAAATTTAAAGCTGTCCTCAACCTGAAGATTAGTTAGGACGCCACAGTGACACATTAGGAATGGAGATAGCCTTCATCCAGAATTTGATATTCCCCAGCCATTTCTAAGAGCACATATAGGTCAAAGAAGACTACAAACCAGTGTGCAACGAAGCAGTCTTCACATTAACATAGTGATAAGTAACAGAAATATAGCAAAGGATGTAAAGAGGACTAAAGCTCAAACCGTCCGGTTTGTTCTATGACCTGCCCAGTGAGACAAGCTCTGGATAAGATAGTTGCTGTTTTTCCGTGTGTCTCCTTATTTATGAAGATCGTTGGACGTGACCTGTGTATTGATTAGGTTTGGCTACAGTCTCCATTTGCAATAATACTCACTCAATGTTGTAACGTCAATTGAGATGTACTCTTACATTTCTTGATATCTTTGTTCTCGCAGATTAATGTCTGTTCATCTACACACTGAATTCTCGTGGAGTTAGTAGCTGAAATACTGTGGACATGCAGACTGGGAGTCAGAACAGATCCTTGAGGCAGGACATTGTTTACAGTTCACCATCTGCTAGTTTTTCCATCCATAACAGCTGATAACTGTCGATCAGGGAGAGTGTTTGCTAGCTTCTCACATGCAACAGCATCAACCTTTCTCTCCACACTGTATCGCCAGTTACCGTCAAATCCACGACAGCTGCAGCTCATTTGATCCGAGTCCAGTCAACGTTGTAAGCGAAAGCCCCTGATCAAGGGAACTGTGATTTTTTTGTAGAGCCTCCATCCTCACCTGGGATTATTTTATCAATGGTCTCTAGGAAGCGATTAATAATTAACGTCTCCAATAATTTATATGCCATGCTGAATAGAGAGATAGGTCGATAGTCAAATTCATCAGTTCGTTTCAAAATTCATTTGTTAATCTTGTTCTTCGTCAGTTCATAATGTTTCAGAGAAAATTTCTAGGAGCTATTGTTTCATTGAGATGTCTCTAAGTTTAAGGAGCTACGAATACATTCTTGAAAATCCAGCAGCTATATTAGTCTTCAGAGGACTGAGGGCTAAGTTGAGTTCATGTGTATCACAGTCACTTCCATAGTGAGTGCAAGATTTCAAAGCAAATCCTTTGCGTATAGTTGTTTCTTAATAGTTTGTTTGTTGTCTTATTCAGTTTACACATTGAAACTTTTATTAGCCTTCTAGCAACTGCGTCGGTATTTAAATATACGTTTGTTCTTGGTATCATATTGATCTGTGTCGAGATTTCGTACAACATTTCAAGCTTTATGGCTCTAAAGCGTAAAATTCAGTCCAACTATGGTCTTGTGCACTTTATGTCTTTTGTTAATATCGAGAACCTTCAATAAACCTTCAACTATTATGTCACTTTCTGTTTGTGCCACTATACGTACAAGATGTCAAATTCTTTCGACGTTCCAGGAATGTGTAGACATTGAAATCCACGCGGACTGTAATTTCTGAAATTACATTTTAGAGTGCTAATAAATCAGTGATTACTGGCTGGTTTTAGAGAGACCCACTGGACAGTATCATCAATTTCCTTCTTCAGCTGGTCACAGTATGCACATTGAAAGTTGCAACAAGGTTTTGTACCACACTGTTTCATAACTGGTCTGTGACGACTCTGTGGGTATGATTTGACAACTTACCTCTGTGTCAGATTTGAATTGCTGGACGTTAATTAAGGCGCTGTACAGAGATCAGGAAAATATTCTGTTTGCCATCTGCCAATTCTAAATGTACCTATCGAAATTAGAATTATTACCCGTAAGAGTTCGGGGAATATGTGTGCATACGCACAGAAGAAGGAGGTCATGGCCGGTATTGCCAGAACTATATACTTATATGGATATGGTAAGAATATCTTTCACAAGTAATGTATGTGCTGGGGTGGGACACTACGAATGCAGTGTGTGGATATACAAGGTGAGAATGTGGATTTTGTGCGAGGCATGCGCGAGATAGTCCCAGCAGTTGCACTGTGCCCTCGGTGGCTCAGCTGGATAGAGCGTCTGCCATGTAAGCGGGAGATCCCGAGTTCGAGTCACAGTTGAGGCACACATTTTCGCCTGTTCCCGTTGATTTATATCAACGCCCGTTAGCAGCTGAAGGTATTAATATAATTCTAATTTCGTTCTAGACGGCTGCAGGTCATCAATGATGCCTGTTCTTTCGGACATGTCCGAAAGAATAGACACCATACAAGTACTAAATGTACCTGGATGTCTCGCACTGTAGACGAGTCCGAGATTGTTCACTTCCATCGACCTCTGAGGAGGGCTCCAGCCGGCCGGTGTGACCGAGCAGTTCTAGGCGCTTCAGTCTGGAAACCCGCGACTGCTACGGTCGCCGGTTGGAATCCTGCCTCGGGCATGGATGTGTGTAATGTCCTTAGGTTGGTTAGGTTTAAGTAGTTCTAAGTTCTAGGGGACTGATGACCTCCCATAGTGCTCAGAGCAATTTTTGAAGGGCTCCATTTCTGCCTTCTCCTACATATCCCCACTAAAGGTTATGGCTGTTATTATCCCCAACATTACATTCTGACAGAAATACCGTATTGGGGCGCTGGACCGAACGACTCCCTGATGTTTTATAGACGCTAACCACATGGCATTAGCTGGTTCAACTGCCAAAATAAATACAGTTGCGGATGCTTTTTCATGAATTCATTTGAAATCTGTATTTCGTGGCTTTAGATACTCTATCTGATCAGAAGCATCCGGTAATCACTATGTAAGGTGAAATTGTCCACTAGATGTCACGAGAGGCGGACGCGGCAGTATGAAAGGAGGCTGTCTTGTCAGGAGGGATGCAGGAACAGCATAATGTATCAGAAAGGAGAATTCACTGATTTCGAACGTGGACATTCGCTGGATGGCACCTGAGCAACAAATCTGTTCGGGACATGTAAACCCTTCTAAAGCTATCCACATTGACTGTTGGTAATGTGATGGTGGAATAGGAACGCACAGGAACAATCACAACTGAACCAGGACCACGCAGACCATATGTACTGAAGGACAGGCACCGTTGAGAATGCGGAGGGTGGTTGTAAAAAATCGGATGAAATCAGTGGCAGGAATCACTCGTGAGTTCCTCAGTAATACCCACAATCCACTTAGCATAAAGACAGAACGTAGGGAGTTAAAAAGAATGGAACACAATGGTCGCACAGCTCATCATAAGCCACACATTTCGCTAGTCACTTCTTGAGGTGGTGAAAGGAGCGACACATCTGGGCAGTGGACGACTGGAAATGAGTGATGAATCATGCTACTACCTGTGGCAGTTCGATTGAAGGGTTTGAGTTTGGTATATCCCTACAGAATGTTACCTACCACCATGTATTGTGCCAACAGTGAAGTACAGAGGAGATGATGTTACGGTATAGTCTTGTTTTTCGTGGTTAGGGTATGGTGCTCTTATTGTGCTTAACAAGGTGCTAAATGCGAAAGGAAATGAACACATATTACAGCATTGTGTATTGCGTACAGTAGAAGATCTGTTCGGGGACTATGATTGCTGTATCAGCATAACAGTGTACTCATTCATTAAGAAGCATCTGTGACGCAGTGTTTGTGGACAAAACAAATGGACTGGCCTGCCCAGAGTCTTCACTTGACTCCGTTGGGGTACGTTTGAGATGAGTTAGAAAGTCGCCTTCTCTCCAGACCCCAACGTCTAACACCAGTACCATCTCTAATTTCGGCTCTTGTGGAAGAACGGGCTTCTATTCCCCACGGATGTTCAGACATCTCATTGAAAGCTCCTCAGTGGAGTTCAAGCCGTCACACAGGCCACAGGTGGTCATACCCCTTATTAATGTCCACTAGTAGGTTTCCCATATACTTTTGATCAGGTAGTGCATGTAAAAATTCCATTCTGCTCGTCACTGCACCCCAGAAATCGTATAGCAATACATATTTCGTCTCCTATACAAATTTCCATCGTCCTTAGCATGTGTCGTTCGTATTCGTATTAAATTCACACAATGTCGGTGACGAGATCGACTCAGTGTTTAAATGACAGATTCCTAAGAGGTCAATGTTAATCTTGGAATGTTCTGCGTCTGCTTGGTCCCTAGAAGCAATACTCGTAATTGTTTCCCGTTGTATATCCTCTAGTGCTGTTTCGGAAAAAAACTGCCAGTTAATCGACATACAGATCTTACATATGATAAATATGAGTATTTTGATAGCATAAGTGAAATTAACATAACTATATCAAATCATAACGCTTAAAACTCCACATCAAATTCAAAGCTCGTTCTAAAAAATGATCAAAAGGCTCTAAGCACTATGGGACTTAACATCTTAACATCAGTCCCCTAGACTTAGAACTACTTAAACCTAACTAACCTAAGGACATCACATACATCCACGCCCGAGGCAGGATTCGAACGTGCGACCGTAGCGGTAGCGCGGTTCCAGACTGAAGCGCCTACAACCGCTCGGTCACCCCGGCCACCCTCTACTATAACTATTGAACGCCCTTGTTCTATATATCTTCCTTATGGCTTCACCTAGTATAGAGTGCTTTACATATTTACTTTGTTTACTTACGCTGTGCGTATAGCTATGGTGTTTCATTGCCCCTTCTCAGCTTATATGATATACTTCATTAACTGGATAATCTTGCTCACGCACTGGTACGGTGTTTGATCATTCTTTTATTGGAACAGAGTGGCCCTCTGGCGGTCACGTTCATCTATCCACTTGTGGCGTTGTGGCGGTAGCCGCAACAGAGGACGCTAATTATGTACAACAGGCTGTTTTCAATCATTGGGCATCTTTAGCTATTTGTTTAGTAATTTTTATATTATTCTCTGTACTCGGAAAGTCTTTATTATTATGTTATCATCTAAAATATCGAAATTTCAGCGTATCTGATTTATTGTCACTTAACTTTTTCTTTTTCAGCAATCTAGCTTTTGCCTTGTTTTAATTCATTGCGTTTATTACTGTATTGACTTGTGCCCCCTTATAAGCACCGACCCTCCTCTCTTCCTTCCCTGCTCCCTCGTCGCCAACTCCCGGACAGGACCTTTCAATTTGTTCATCGTCGTTGGTGTGCTACTTCAATGTTTGGTGCTGTCCTCCCGTGACGTCAAGAGCTGTGATTTTAATCATGTGCTGGACTTATACATAGTGTTGCTCTCAGTGATTGTTATGTGCTACGCCGCCCATCACTACTTTTATGCTCCGGCCGTACTTCGCCTCGTGTTTCTGTTAATCGTCACAGTGTGTGGTTTTTTTTTTTTTTTGTGTACAGGTATTAGATTTTTATCATCATTTTTACAGTCAACCTCTTTTTAATGCTATCTTCCATTACAATTCCCCTTCTATACGATTCTTTCGCCGTATTTCCTCCTTTATGTTGTTTTAAATGTCTCCATGTTCTGTACTTAATGTCCGTCTCTCGGCTGAAGAGCGGCCCCTATGCTGCTGCCAGCCATCCCATCTGGGGCATTGAAATACAATAAAGGAAAAAAAGTACCCCTTGTAAGGTCTTTTTATTTTACATCGTACACAGCTCTTAGAAGCCATTCTTACCTGGCGCATCCATCACCACCTCCACCGATACCACCTCCTCCCCAACACCCAATGTGGCTTTCGACCTTCCTTCTCTGACGACGACCAACTCCTACGCCACACTCGTCACCTCTCCCTCCATTTTAACTCCCGTCGCTCAGCCACTTTTGTCTCCCTCGACCTCGAAAAGGCCTACGATCTTGTCTGGCATCCAGGTCACCTGTTTAAACTCCAGACATACGCCGTTCCTATCAACTATGTCCGTCTGATTGCCTCCTTCCTCTCCCGCCGCCTCTCCTACGTTATTGACCATGACACTGATTCCCGCACATTCTATCACTCCGCGTCTGTGCCCCATGGCTCTGTCCTTTCCCCTCACCTCTACCTGCTGTACACACCAGATATGACCCCACCTCTTTCTGTGTATGGGCCTCTGGAGCAGGTACCTGGTTCATGCATCCTTGGTGACTACTGTTCATCAGCGACGACGACTAGAATTTGCACGGCAATACCGCAACTGGACGTCCATTTGGTGGCCTTTACACATGAATTGCGTTTTATGTTCGTTGATCGTTGGGGTGTACGGAGCGAAACGTCTAAAAGCAAACACTCTGGAACAATCTAGAGAGCGTTGTGATCTGGGGAATGTTTTTGTGACATCTCCCAGGCGATTTCGCCGCGATGGAAGGCACAATGGATCAACACAAGCAGGCATCTATTCTTGGAGACAACGTCCATCCCTACATGCAGTTTGTCTTTCCTCGTCACTATGGCAGCTGCCAGCAGGACAGTGCAACGTGTCACACAGCTCGCAGTGCACATGTGTGGTTCGAAGAGCACCAGTGTGAGTTTCCCGTACTCCCCTGACCACCAAACTCACAGATTTGACCCCAATCGAGAATTTGTGGGACGATCTCGATCGGGCTGTTCGCGCCACGCATACTCGACAGCGGGACACAGCGCAGTTGGCCACGGTACTGCAATCATCATGGCGCCACATCCCGGTAGGCAGCTTCTACTACGTCACTGGCTCTCTTCCTGCACGTCTCGCGCTGCAAAAGGCTTTTGACAGGGCCTCAAATTAGTGTGGCTGTAATATCTCTGCTCAGTTCAAGTTCTTCATTTACTTTTCTCAGTCGGTATGAAACGTAAGATGAAAGAATACTACTTGTAATTCAAGTACACTACTGGCCATTAAAATTGTTACACCAAGAAGAAATGCAGATGATAAACGGATATTCATTGAACAAATATAATATACTAGAAATGACATCTGATTACATTTTCAGGCAAGTTGGGTGCATAGATCCTGAGAAATCAGTACCCAGAACAACCACCTCTGACCGTAATGACGGCCTTGATACGCCTGGGTATTGAGTCAAACAGAGCTTGGATGGCGTGCACAGGTACAGCTGCCCATGCAGCTTCAACACGATACCACAGTTCATAACAGTAGTGACTGGCGTATTGTGACGAGCCATTTGCTCGGCCACCGTTGGCCAGACGTTCTCAATTGGAGACGGATCTGCAGACTGTGCTGGCCACGGCAGCAGTTGAACATTTTCTGTATCCAGAAAGGCCCCTACAGGACCTGCAACATGCGGTCGCGCATTATCCTGTTCAAATGTAGGGTTTCGCATGGGATCGAATGATGGGTAGAGCCACTGGTCGTAACACATCTGAAATGTAACGTCCATTGTTCAAAGTGTCGTCGATGTGACCAAGAGGTGACCGAGACGTGTAACAAATGGCACCCCATACCATCACGCCGGGTGATACGCCACTGCAGCGATGACTAATACGCGCTTCCAATGTTCGTTCACCGCGATGTCGCCAAAAACGGATACAACCATCATGATGCTGTAAACACAACCTGGATTCATCCGAAAAAATGACGTTTTGCCATTAGTGCACTCAGGTTCGTCGTTGAGTACACCATCGCAGGCTCTCCTATTTGTGATGTAGCGTCAAGGGTAACCGCAGCCATAGTTTCCGAGCTTCTAATCCAAGCTGCTGCAAACGTCGTCGAACTGTTGGTGCAGATGGTTGTTGTCTTGCTAACGCCCCCATCTTTTGACTCAGGGATCGAGACGTGGCTGCACGATCCGTTACAGTCATGCGGATAAGATGCCTGTCATCTCGACTGCTAGTGATATGAGGCCATTGGGATCCAGCACGGCGTTCCGTATTACCCACCGATTCCACATTCTGCTAACAGTCATTGGATCTCGACCAACGCGAGTACCAATGTTGCGATACGATAAACCGCCTTCGCGATAGGCTACAATCCGACCTTTATAAAAGTCGGAAACGATGGTACGCATTTCTCCTCCTTACACGAGGCATCACAACAACGTTTCACCAGGCAACGCCGGTCAACTGCTGTTTGTGTATGAGAAATCGGTTGGAAACTTTCCTCATGTCAGCACGTTCTAGGTTTCGCCACCGGCGCCAAATTTTTGTGATGCTCTGAAAATCTAATCGTTTGCACATCACAGCACCACCTTCCTGTCTGCTAAATTTCGCGTATGTAGCACGTCATCTTCGTGATGTAGCAATTTTAATAACCAGTATGGTAATTTAAAGCTATGTGTTGCGTATTTTACCACATCAGAGTACATTACGAGTGCCACTTTCATGTTCGTATTACTTGAAAAAAATCCTATGTGTTTTCGGGGGTTGTCGGTAGTGACTCGCTTAATGCAAAATCACAGCCCGGAGTGCTCTGTGAAATAGTATCTGTCCCAGCACTGACTTATCGGTGTTAGCACAGTTTCCGTTCGTTAGTCCCTGAGCCGGAGCGTGTGGCGAGTTGCTTGCCCTCAAACAAGTGGGACGTGTAACCAGTGGCTGTGTAACATCCATTTCACGCAGCGCGGGGCACCGCGAGGGCCTGTGCACACAGCGTTTTGTAAATCACAGCCAATATGTAACGTCCGCGGGCGCAGAACTGAATTAATAGCAAGAAATTAATTTATCGGAGCTTCCAACGTATGCTTCATTACCCTACCGGCCCGTAGCTGTAATCCGCTTTGTTAACGGGCTATTGCATCGCAGATGTGAAATTGTTTTCCCTTCGCTGCCCTCATTGTATTTGGCGCTGCCGTTTAACGCACGCTGCCAGTACTGGTGTGAATAATTATTTCATAAGGGATTACTCATCGACTGAATTATTCACAGACGTTTCGATCTCTCAATTTCCTCTGCAGTGTTGCAAAATTCGGGCCGTACACGATGCAATTCCCAGTAAAATGATGCACGAAATTCAGGATTCCGCGCTTCTCGTTGGGCTCAAGCTCTTCTTATAAGAATTCAAAACAGCAAGTCAGTTAATCAGTTCATACAGGTGGACCTTTCAGGGTCACAATTAGGGAAATGGTAGAGAATCATATCTACTTTGGGATCGGGGACCAAATATCGGAAACGAATATTTCTGTCTTTACGAAATCTTGAATACGTAATGCCAGTGCGCCACATATATCTAAACGGCTTATGTTTCATAACACACAACTGACTGCCGCATCGACGTCGGTAACGGTGGTCGTCTGTTAAGCGTCCACGACGGAGATTGCCTCTATTTACATTTCATGACTGTGTGAACTCGCTCGCCCCTTCCAAATTTGTTTTAATAATTAAAACTTTCACTTCCATTTACGTCAGTTGAATGAGTGAGAGGGATTCGTTAAATCGGATCACTGCAATCCTATTTGAATAGGAAGTTATATTTAACGATTATTCGAAGATGATAAAAGTCACTGAGCAGTAGTAAAATTTGCTGTTTTGCAGAGCGCGCCGCAGGGCGTAGTGTAAAGCAGTCGCCTTCGTTTCTGGCGGTGGCGCCGCTGTGGCAATCGCAGCTTTGGTGTCTCCCTCTGGTGTGAAAGGGGAAACGTTGCCTGTTCACGTGCATTTAAGGGGCGCTATGAGCTCGGCAAGTGTACCGTCACCTCAGGGAATCCACTCCATCCTTCCTGCCTGTCCTTGCTACCCTGTACAATGTCCTCCTCTCCACTGGATTTTACCCCCACCTGTGGAAGACTTCCCGTGTCCTGCAGTTCCCTAAAACTAACAAACCCCCCTCTGATACCTCTTCCTATCGTCCAATCTGCCTCACCTCCGTGTTCAGTAAGGTCTTCGAGGCCATCCTCTCTCGCCATATTCACCGGCACCTTAACCAGCACCGCCTCCTTCCTCTTACCCAATGTGGCTTCCGGCCTTCCTTCTCCACCGACGACCAGCTCCTTAACCTTACCAATCTTCTTTCCCTCCAACTTAACTCCCGTTGCTCCGCTATCTTTGTTTCCCTTGATCTCCCCTTTCCTCTATCTCCTGTACACTGCTGATATGCCCAAACCTCCCCCTCCTGTTCATCTTCTCCAGTTCGCTGATGACACCGCCTTCCTAGCCCTTTATCCTACCTTTCAACGCTTCCAACGTACCCTCCAAACACACCTTGGCCAATTCACCGCTTGGTGCAACCAGTGGTTCCTCCGTGTTAATCCCTCCAAGACCCAGGCGATCATCATAGGCCGCACCACCCTCTCCTTCCGCCTACATGATTTCTACCTCACCATTTATGGCCGTCCTATCCACCTCACTCACTCCTACCCTCAAATACCTTGGTCTCACACTCGACCGCCACCTCACCTGGACTCCCCATCTCCTTACCATCCAAAACAAAGCTCACAACCGCCTCCACCTCCTGAAACTCCTGTCCGGCCGGAGGTGGGGTCTACATCCTTCCACCATTCTTCAGACCTACAAATCCTTGATCCGCCCCATCCTCTGTTATGCCAGCATCGCTTGGATTTCCGCCCCTCCCCGGTTCTATCAAGCCCTCCAAATCCTCGAACGCCATGCGCTCCGCCTCGCCTTCCGCATCCGCCTTCTGTCCCCCACGTGCATCCTCTACGACCTCATCCCCTTCCCCCACCTTCTCCTTTTCCTTGAACACACCCACACACTCTATATTGTTCGCCGCCTTGATCCCCTGCTCCCCCTGGTTTCTCCCATCCTCTCAACCCTCAACCAGTTGCCGCGCCTTTACCGTTGTGTCCCACCCTCTCTCCATCTCCACACGCTCCATCTCCTTTCCCAACACAACTTCCACCGTCTACCCCTCCCAGATGATGAGCTTTGCCCTGACATCTACCCTTCCTACCAACTCTAAACCCTTCTTCCTGCCTCCTCCTCGGGGCTCCCTTTCCTTCCCCTCCCTTTTCCATACTCTCTGACCTTTCCCCCCGGCAAGTCCCACCTGGCAGTTTTTATTGTTCATCGTGTGTGCTCCAAGTGGGTTTTAAGTGTGTTGTTCCAGAGTGTTTTTACTTTTGTGCCCGACTTTTAACCTGTGCCTGCGCATTCACTGTCTTCTCTGTGTTTTAAGAATCGCCAATTGTGTTTTTTAACTTTCTGGTGACTTTTTTTTAACTGTCCTCCCATGAACACCTCCATGTCAGTGTATATTTTACCTCCATTTTCTCCCCTTACTCTGTTCTATGTTCCCCTTTTTATCTCCTTATGTATGTACCATTTTATTCTTGTTTTAATTGTAGTGTCACTCGGCTGAAGAGCGGCGGATTGTGCCACTGCCCATATGGGGCAGGGGAATGAAATCACAATAAAGAAAGAAAAAAAAAACAACTGGGCAAGTGGAGTCTGAGTCGGTCAGTCGGAGTGAGGCTAGGTCATTCTCGCTTCACCAGTTGCTGGTCTGTCTCTCGTTCACATTTGTGCGGCAGTTAGTGTCTGTCTGTCGTCGGACTCCTAGTATGTCTGTCGTTTGGATCAAACTTTAAAGCCAGAAAATGAGAGTCTTGCCACTCCGCCAGTAAGAGAACTGAGCTAGTGGTCGCCCGGTCGGGGCTGAGTTCCTGCATCTGAGTGTGCACGTTAGGCCGCCAGTCTGCTCGAGTCGCTCAGGCAATGGTCATTGGCGGTTGGATCGGTCGGTTGGTCGATCGCGCACTCAGACACGAGATGACCTGTCCGTCTTGAGCGTCGGCGCATGCGAGGTCCCCGCTTGAGTCCAGTGAGTAGCGCCATATAGAAAGGGGCAGTGGCTTCGCGGCCGACGCGGGAGCGGCGGGGGTCGGCCCACGACGTCGGAATGGCCGGCGCGAGCTGCGACGCTGTGAGATGGGAAATCGACGCGCCTTCCTGTGTCCGTTGAAGCGGCTGGCAGCAGAACGGTGCGGGAGAGCGTTGGGGGTGCTGCGCCAGGTCTTCGCCAGACATCACCGTTTATTAGAAGGTAAGTGATTGGAGATATGTTGTTTCAGTTACTTGTTAAATTCTACTTGTTTTCTTGGTTAGTCTCCCCTCCCTAGCTTGCCCGTTTGTCTCTGGTCTGCATTTCTGAGGCAGTTTCTGTCAGTCTGTCTGTCTGTCGGTCTGCCATACGTTAATAGCTGCCTCTGTCATGTTTGTCGGATTAGGTGTTAACGAATTTATTGCTTAAAGGACGAATTCTTGAAATATGTTTCTATCTTGCCTATCATCTTGCGAGATGGTATATGTGTAATGTAGAGCCTGTTGTACATTTTATGTAAGTCTGCATTTTATGGGTTTTATTTAGATACTCACTTTAGTTTATAAAGTGGCCACCCTTCCACCGTAAGAGTTCTTTAAAAACAAGTTGCACTTTCGGTGGCAAATAATTTTAATGTGAGTGTGTTGTACCATTTCCATCCCTCTTACGGGGTGCATAGTTTATGTTTCTGTGAGTTGTTAAAATTTTTAGTTTAAAGTAATCTGGTGTGTTGCAGATTTCACCAGTGTAGTCTTTCAGAGGTTGTTGTGAGCGGTCGTGACTACGGCCGTGTTGAAAGGAAGCAGGCAAGCTTCTCAGCCAGAGGGCTCCTACTGTTAATATTGTTCTTTTGCCTCCAAAATTGTTAAATTGTAACTTGATATTTCGAGGGTTTTTTTCTGCTTATAATTTTAAATCTGTTTTTGAAAAAGTTTTTAGGAATGAAATTCACATTTGCTAAGAGTAATTTTCCAACAGTTACTTCCTGGCAACTACTTCCACGCTCACCTACTGTGATTATACGTGTTAATGTTCTTGATGAATCGCCAGTAAATAAAGTAAATTCTTTAAGAAAAAAATTTGAAAGTAAATTCACGGTTCAGTCACTCACATTAAACACTGTTTTTATGTTGCTTGTAGCCAGTTTATGGTCACTTGTCAGTCTGTCAATCCAACATCACTCACATTGATCAGCACTTAAGATTTTTCTCAAATTTTTCAAAGTACTGATATTGCAGTTATTGAGTTACTGACCCGAAATTGTTCAAGAGCTCTTCCGATGTTCAACTTTTATGACGGTCACCTAAAAACTATCTTGTAACCTGCTTGTCTTGCAGACTGCCTTCACATAACACTTCGTGATCTTCAAACTGCTCGAAACTAACGGTTCTACACGCATTTGCATAACCACTTAACTTCCCATGTATTTTCAGTCGAGAACAAACATTTCTCCTTATCATTTTTAGACTCATTATACAGCGTGTGGTATCGATAGTTCCGATGCCACAGCGTAGGTGCACGCTCGTACGTTGGCACTACGAGAGCGGATGAACTACGCTGACCACAGCGACCTCTGGCCGACGCTGTGGAGCTCAACGAGCGCCGCTCTCCTTTCTGGCCATTTCATCAAGAGCAGGCGGCCTGGATACATCGCTTCAACTTCAGTGTGTGTTTGCTTGCTATTGAGAACTACTTACGACGGGAATACGGCTTCGCACCTACGTGCTCATCATTGCAAAGTTATGTAACCGTTTATTAACTTGTTTTTGTCTATAGTAAACTTCTTTAAATTTAGTCGCAGTACCGAAGTGCTTTACCTCTCCTACTCCTACTCGCTTCGGCCTAGTTTGCGGGTCACAGGAGCGGACCCACGAGCCGCCTTCCAGGCGGCATACAAAACAGTGTGTCCCAGAAATGTTGCGACAAACCTCGGTGGCTTGTATAGGGTGTCTTCAGGAACAAATCGAGGATTGGACCCAGCGTCCGGGAACGTCGTAGAGCAGCGCTACAGAGCGTCGAAGCTATAACGCTGGTGCCTACCTCTAGGCCACTCCGGCGGCAGACGTGTCTTTGTACGCTGTAGGCGAAACGTCTCGCCATGTTGTTTTTTATTCTGTGATCGCGACTGATTGCCACGATGGCCAGTGAAGAAGATGGAGCTAGCTGCCGCATAAAAAGTCCTTGTCTCCTATGAATGCGATGGTCTGTTACCTTGGTGGCTGACGGTTTCGGGGACGGGTTTCCATCCACAGTTTATTTTTCTCCCGGAACCCACTAAAATCTCCAATGTTTATTGGTATACAGGAGAAAAATAAAACTGCAGGTGCAAACCTGTGTCAAAGCCGTCATCCAACAAGGCAACAGAGCACCACATTCACAGGAGGTGCCTGTGCAGCAGCTAACACCATCTTCTCCACTGGCAATCGTGGCAGTCAGTCGCCATCACTGAATAAAAAAAAACATTGCGAGACGTTCCACGTAAGGTCTGGCAAGGTACAAACTCACGTTTGCTGCCGAAGCGGTGGCCTCGTGGCAAGTGACAGAGTCTGCGATGTCCTGTAGCGGCGATGGATGACGGTTCTGCACACAGCGTCCTATCCTCGATTTCCCTTTACTTCAATATTAAACACCTGTCCGCGCTTCTGGGCCGCATTCTGACTGTCCCCTACACCATGTGACGGTACAGCCCCCAGAAAGACGTCTTATAAATTTACATAGCGGACGCGGGCTAATGTGCCGAGTTGGTTCGACATTTTATGAAAGTTTTTGTATGTCCACCCTTGCCCCTGGAGGTCTGAGGGACTACGGCCGTTTACTATTGTAAGAAAATGAAACACCCACAGCCGCCCTTTATTGTGAAGCTACCAGTTACGGCACTTCAGCGCACCATCTTCAGGGCATAATTGACGTTGAAGGGGTCATCACTTTCCATACATACAAAGCATCAGTGGCCAACTCAATTGACAGCTGATGGTCGTAGAGAGGAAATCACAGTTACATGTAATCTGCATTAATCAGATGTTGGCCATTGATGCATCGTGTATATGGATCGTGATAACGTCTTCAGCATCAATTAAGGCCTGAAGGTGGTGCGCTGGAGCGCCAAAATTGGTAACTACACAATAAATAACAACATGAAAAATGGTAATGAGCGTTTGGTGTCATTGGCCGGGAGGTCCCATGCGGAGGTGGTCGGGCCGGCTTAGTGCAGGTCTTATTACATTCGATGCCACATTGGCCGACCTGAGTGAAAGATGGGTAGGAAATGGTGATGAAGACAACACAAAACCCAGTCCCTGAGCGGAGAAAATCTCCGATACAGCTGGGAATCGAACCCGGGCCCGTAGGACGGCAATCCGTCACGCTGACCACTCAGCTCTCGGGGCGGACAATGACATCATAAGGACGGCTGTAGGTGTTTCATTTTCTTACATTTGTAGGAAAGTCGTCGGCGCTTGAGCTGGTGTTTCTCAGGAGAAGTGGAGACAGTAGGGAGTCACATGAAGGCCGAGCGTGGCCCACCACAGTCGCAATAGATTATAGTTCGTCCGCTAGATGTTGGCGATTGCTGAGCTCTGATACAAAAGCAGTTACCCCTTATGAGAAATTCTTATACTTAGCAGAAGACAAAACACTCTCTGACATTACCTAGTCAGTTTTCCCTGTGCTGGGAAGCCATTGAGGAAAAAATGGCGGAAAAGGCGGCCATGACAGACTAAAGAAACTTCTTGAAGCCTGTAAATCAGATACGTTATAATAAAATGAGAACCCAGTAAGACACTGGAAATCCAGTACCACAGAAATAAAGGGAAAAATATAGCGAGTACGAGGTTATAAGTGCGCCTCTGTGCGACAAACAGTTTTTAAATTACTCTATGTTAAACAACCCATAAACCATATGAACTTTAAAAAATTGTGACTCGGTGACGACTGTACCGATTTCCATAAACGAAGCGCCAGTTGACTGGTCTCGCAGAGGCCTGTCAGAGGATTAAACCAAAATCCGTATAAACATTAACATTTTTGAACTATAGGCCGCAATGTCTACTCCGTACTGGAAACTCGCCAAATTTAGCCACTAATTCATATCTTAAATGCAGCAGCAGCAGTAAAGAATAACCACGATTACGAAAATAGAAATAGGTTCATAATTGTCTGTTTATTAATAATATCACCGAAAGTAACGTTTTTCATGTTAAAATTATAATTTATGCAAAAACCAGAGAGTGTATTAAAAACGTAATTTCAGCACTGAAGAGCTGCTGAAATTGAGAAGTGATTTCATATATAATGAAGAGCCAGAAATACTGGTACACCTACCTAACATCGTGTAGGGCCCCCGTGAGCACACAGAAGAGCCGCAGTACCACGTGGTTTCTACTAATTGCTGAAGTAATTCTGGAATCAATTGACGCCATGAATCCTGCAGGGCTGTCCATAAATCCGTAAGAGAACGAGGGGTTGGAGATCTCTTCTGAACAGCGCGTTGCAAGGCATCCCAGATATGCTCAATAATGTTCATGTCTTGAAGGCCATCGGAGGTGTTTAAATTCAGAATGTTCCTGGAGCCACTCTGCAGCAATTCTGGACGTATGGGGTCGCATTGCCCTGCTGGAATTGGCGAAGTCCGTCGGAAGGCACAATGGATATGAATGGATGCAGGCGATCAGACTGGATGCTTACCTACCTGTCACTGTCAGAGTTGCCTCTATACGTATCAGGGGTCCCACATCGCTCCAACTGCACACGCCCCATACCACTACATAGTCCCCACCAGCCAAACAGGCACCTGCCAACATGCAGGGTCCATGGATTCAGGAGGTTATGTACGTTCGCAGGCTTTCGTGGCCTTTGTCATTGAAGTTAAAATCTTCTGGGTTATTAGGCCGCGTTATGTTTCTTCTAAAATGTTCAACGTTTCGACCCCTCTGCTGGGATCATCCTCAGGATCTTTTGGTGTCCACTACTGCTAGAACACACCGGCCGCCTTGGTGCACTCAGTGTTCTAGCAGTAGTGGACACCAAAAGATCCTGAGGATGATCCCAGCAGAGGGGTCGAAACGTTGAACATTTTAGAAGAAACATAACGCGGCCTAATAACCCAGAAGATTTTAACTTTCGATTCATGAGGTTGTCTCCGTACCCGTACACGTCCAACTGCTCGACGATACAATTTGAAACGAAGCTCGTCAGACCAGGCAACATGTTTCCAGTCATCAACAATCCAATGCCGGTATTGACGGGCCCAGACGAGGCGTAAAGCTTTGTGAAGTGCAGTCATCAAGGGTAAACGAGTGGGCCTTCGGCTCCGAAAGTCCAAATCGATGTTGTTTCGTTGAATGGTTCGAACACTGACACTTGTTGATGTCCAGCATTGAAATCTGCTGCAATTCGCGGAAGGGTTGCACTTCTGTCACGTTGAACGATTCTCTTCAGTCGCCGTTGGTCCCTTTCTTGCAGGATCTTTTTCCGGCCGCTGCGATGCCCGAGATTTGATGTTTCACCCGATTCCCGATATTCACGCTAGACTTATCAAATTGTCCCCACTTCATCTCTACCGCGGAGATGCTGTGTCCCATCGTTCGTGCGACGACTATATCACCACGTTCAAACTCACTTAAATCTTGTTAAAATGCCATTGTAGCAGCAGTAACCGATCTAACAACTCAGCCACACACTTGTTGTCTTATGTAGGTGTCTCCGATTGCTGCGCCGAATTCTGCTTGTTTACACATCTCTGTATTTGAATATGCACGCCTGTACCAGTTACTTTGGTGCTTCAGTGTATAACCCCGTTTGGGTTCAGGAGAGTGGGACAATGGCTGGTAGATAAGATATAAAAATACTGTAACAACAGCAGTTTTTTATATTGTTTTATTAGGCAACCAATTTCAAAGTTCCAATCATATCGTCTTCAGGTCTGTACAATACATAAGACAAGGCACCAGTGTTCATATCTGGTTCCGTAGGTATCCGAACATCATGAGTACGTGTACCTTTCACACATTTAACAGCAACTTAGATTAATATATGATCCAGTCACATTAATGTGACCACCGAATATGTTCGACATTAACGTGCAATAACCACTTAACACATGACAAGTGACAACATTAGCAGTGGAGGGTATGTAACACGTGTCGGGGGGACGCTTGAAACAGTGCAGTTGTTGCTTTCATTCCATCCGGAAACGTTGTGCACTGTGACTGTAGACTATAAGGAAGAATAGGAACACATTGATCACTAGCAATACCATTACTTTTCATTATTCCTGCGTATCCAGATGTCAGCTACAAGTAGCCATTTTCAGTGCTAAAGTACAAGGAAACTGCAGAATCAGAACTAATTTACATAAAACCACAAGTGAAACGCCATGTTATACAATAAGACCGATTCATTCTATTTAACAAACCATTTGAGTGAATTACAATCCAATAAACTCTTGGCAGTACATGTCACCATATGACGTTACTGGCGTATAAGCACAAGGAAACAGAGGGAGTCGTTTACAAGGACAGTAGGTTCAGTCTCTACTTTACAAAATTAACTAACTGGGCTACATTCCAATATAGAAGTTGAAACGCCTTTTTAATAAATAAAACCAGAAAGTATATTTACAAATCACTATAAAATACACTATGTGATCAAAAATATCTGGACACCCCAAAAACATACTTTTTTCATATTAGGTGCACCTGTTCAAAAGGCACGGTCTGTTGCTGAGTGCTCACACGTCATTAACATCCCTGTAGTGGACTGGCCTGCGCAGAATTTTGACCTGAATCCTATAGAACACATTTGGGATGTTTTGGGACGTCGAATTCGTGCCAGGCCTCGCCGACCGACTTCGATACCCTTGCTCAGTGCAGCACTGCGTGAAGAACGGGCTGCCATTCCCCAAGAATCCTTCCAGCACCTGACTGAACGCATGCCTGCGAGAGTGGAAGTTGTCATCAACGGTAAGGGTGGGCCAACACCATACTGAATTTCAGCATTACCGATGGAGGGCGCCACGAACTTGAATGTCATTTTCAGCCAGGTGTCCAGATACTTTTGATCGCGTAGTGTGCTTCAAGAAATGCCGACTTACAACGTGTTTGTTCATATATTAGTAGTGAAGCGGTCCACCAAAACTTATGCAGTAGATTAATAGTAACATAGAACTGTCCTATTCAGAATTGTTACATCACATTATAAATAAAAAATTAAAAATTAAGGTGGTGTTGATAAAACACATAAATATGCCAATTTTCAAATGATTAAAAGTTAAAAACTAGCGTAGTCACTCGTGTCATAGTGGTTAATGATCCATTAAACAAGTAATATAAAAGGAATCTACTCTGAGGCTGTAAAACTCATGCGACAGTGCCATGCACGTATACAGAGGGTGGTAGCGTCGCACACACAAGGTATAAAAGGGCAGTGTATTGGTCCGGCAGTAATTTAATTTATACATAGGCGATTTATGTGAAAAGGTTTCCAGTGTGATTATGGCCGCATTACGGGAATTAAAAGACACTGAACGCAGAATGGTAGTTGGAGCTAGAAGTGTGGGACATTACATTTCGGGGATTGTTAGGGAATTCAGTATTCCAATATGCACAGCATCCAGAGTGTGCTGTGGTCGACGGCCTTCACTTAACTACCGAGAGCAGCGGCGTTTGCATAGCGTTGTCAGTGCTAACGGACATACAACCCCGAGTGAAATAACGGCAGAAATCAATGTGGGACGCTCAGCAAATGTATCTAAGAGGACAGTGCAGCGAAATCTGACGTTAATGGACTGTGGTAGCGGACGACCTATGCGAGTATCTTTGCTATCACCACATCACCTGCGACGCCTCTCCTGGTATAGTGCCCATATGGATTGGACCCAAGGCGACTGGGAAATCGTGACTTGGTCAGATAACTTCCGTTTTCAGTTGGTAAGAGCTGATGAAAGGGTCCGAGTGTGGCGCAGGCCCAGAAAGCCGTGGACCAAAGTTGTCAACAAGGCACTGTGCAAGCTGGTGGCGACTTCATAACTGTGCAGGCTGTGTTTACATGGAACGGACTGGGTCCTCTGGTGCAACTGAATCGAACATTGATTGAAAATGGTTATATTCGGCTACTTGGAGACCATTTGCACTCACTCGACGATGGAATAATGGATAATGCGCCACGTCACCAGGCCACAATTGTGCTCGAGCGGATTGGGGAACATTCTGAACAATTCGAGTGAATGATATGACCACGTAGATCGCCAGACGTGGATCCCATCGAACTTTATTCAACGTAATCGAGAGATCAGTCCGTGCACAAAATCCTGCACCGACAACATTTTGGCAATTATGGGCGGCTATGAGGACAGAATTTTATTTTTTTCAGAATTTTATTGTAACATACAAAACCCACTACCTAGGTTACTAAGTGGGTACTACTTCTAAACATATCTACTTTTGTTACATAACAGTGATTTCTAACTAATTGTACAATCCATTACATTTTACAATTTCAAAATCGGCCTCTTAGCCGCTCCGGAGATGTCCAGGAGCGTTGCCCATCCCTAACCACGTGGAGGTGGGCCGATCACTATCCCGAAACCACCGCCGTGCTATGCATTTCCGAAGATTTCCCTCCACCACCCATTGTGTTACAATTTGTACATTTACAAATCTACATCCACAATCAACAAGATAAACAAAACGTGCGCTTCTGCGCATCTACTAACTACATCTACAATGAGTCTACATAACACATGAACAAGATACTTCTACATATTTGCACATATAATACAATCAACAGTTTTCTGGCTTGTGAGATTACGGTTTGTCTGGAATTAGGTCGGAGGACGTGAAGGCAAATCAGTCCTTGGAACCACCCATAGGCATCCTAGATCTCTATGTTGCCATAGAGTGTGGAGCCTTCCATGCTTCTTCCACCTTGCCCTCATTGCCCTCCCCATTCTCATTTGTTTTGGAGAGGGCGGACAGACGACTCCACCAACGGATAACCAGATGGTGGGGCCTCCCGCCATTCCACTCTCCGTGTCCGTTGTAGTAGTAGCAATCAGTTGATGCATAGTACTCTTCAGACTTGCTGAGGAGTAAAGCTTTTCTCTATTAACTGCGGTGTTACTCAAAAATCAACTTTGCAAATTTTGAGATCTGGTCTACCAGAACTTGTAATATTGGATATAATGTAGGGTCCATTAAGATCTCTTGTACTGTTTTGTTTCTTAGTTCCTGTCTTGCCTCTAAGGCAACCGGATCAAAGTCTGGGCACTCGAAGACAACGTGCTCGGGCGTCCCCACCGGGGCGCCACAGACACACTCAGGCGTTTGTGTGCTTCCGATTCTGTGGAAGTAACTCGGATAGGGCCCATGACCTGAGAGGAAATGTACCATTCCGTAAGTTATGATTATGTGTTTCTGTTTTGTTCTCTCTCGAACACTGGGAAGGAAGTCGAAGACTCGCCTACCAGTGTCGGAGTTCTCCCATCGCTCTTGCCATATCTGTATAATCTTGTGTTTAATGTCTTTGATATTGTATAGATTTTCTCCCATGATGTTTCTTACTTTATCGTAATCCCTTCTGTGTACCCAGTGAATTGCTGCCTGTTGCCTTATCATCAGATCAAGGGGACAAAGCCCCATGATTACACACAAGGCGTCTGTGGGAGTTGTGCCAAAAGCACCTACGCACCGCAGGATGACGTTTCTTTGTATACGCCTGACTTGCATTGCAGGCCTTGCCTGAATGAGTCTGTGGGCCCAGGCACTGGAGCCATACCCCACAACTGGCACTAAAATACAGTTGTTGTACATGTTAGTTGCTGGCGGCGGCAGGTGAAATCGGCGCTGTGCAATACTTATTAATTTGTTGAAAATTGCTATCGCTTTGGAAGCGACGTACCCGATATGTGGAGCATAGCTCCAGGTCTCGTCAATGAAGACGCCCAAGTATTTAGCTGACCTTGCTCTCGCAACCATACGTTCTTCTAACCGCACGATCGGATCCCGAGCCAATTTTCCTTTTAACAACATGTAACTTGACTTATTTGGTGCTATCTGTAACTTGGACTGTTTGCACCATTGGATTAAAATCTCTGATGCTTGTACTACCTTCTCCTCAATCTCAGCACGACTGTCCCCCTCAGTAAGGATGAGAAGGTCGTCTGCATACGCCACGACTCCCAGTACTATGTTGCTTTCATTCAGGGATATTAACAGGGGATGCATGTTAATATCCCAAAACACTGGTCCACAAACTGAGCCCTGCGGGCATCCCTTCGAGATATTCTTAGACACCACAGCACCAGGAGCCGTGATTTTGGCTACTCGGTCCCGACAGTAATCCCTTAGACAACCGTAGAGTGCCGCCGGACACTCCATCCCCCGAAGACGGGAGAAGAGCGCCGGCCACCACAGATTGTCAAAGGCGCCGGAGATGTCTACCATGACTCCAAGAACGTATTTCCCCATAGCTGAGTGTACAATACTGGCTGCCTTGTTTATCGCATCTGAGGTAGACTTTCCTTTGCGAAAGCCATATTGTAGTTCACTCACTCCATGCAGAATTCTGTGGCTCGACAGTCTAGACACCAACAGTTTCTCAAAGGTCTTCCCCATGACATCTAGTAAACAGATCGGCCTGTATGATTTGGGGATCGTTGGATCCTTTTCAGGGTCCTTTTTAATTATGACTACTTCCGCAGTTTTCCAGCGGGTAGGGAAGACTTTCGTCTGCAAACATCTGTTGTATATTTTCGTTAGCTCCAGGGCCAACTTGGGTGCAAGACACTGCAGAACCTCTGCAGGAATTGCATCCGGCCCCGGAGCCTTCCTTTTGGCAAAGGAGTAAATGGCGTGTGCCACTTCCTCCGTCGAAAATGGGTAAACCTGCCTTTGATTATAGTACTCTATCTGGTCTTGCTGCCTTATTGCCATCTGCATCTCATCGTCATTGTCATGTTGGTCGTCCGGGAGGAGCACACGAAGTAACTCCTCTGCTGTTTCCAGCCAATTTGTCGTCATTCGGTCAGGGTCTTCAGTCTTTACGGTAGAGAGATGCATAGGCGAGTGTATCTTCTCCCTTACAATTTTGTAAGGCATACCCCATGGGTCAAGTGCCAGGTGGGATGTGACATAGTCCTCCCAGCTCTGCTGTCGGTGTTGTAGCAGTGTTTCCTTAAATTCCCGTTTATGCCGTCTGTATATGGCGAGATGGTATTGCCGTTCGTCGTGAGTGAAAGACCTTTGATAATTGCGGCGTGCTCTTCTCATAGACTGCCGGAGCCTCGACAGCTCTGGAGTCCATGGAGAAGTCATCTTGCGGATGAGACGCCTCCTCATCGGTATTGCCACGGCCACAGCCGTCTCGATAGAGGTTGTTAAAGTTTCAACGGCGTCATCTATATCAAAATTTTCGCCTTCCAACTCTGGAGGGTTGAACTCCGCCAGTAACAGATCCCAGTTGGCCTTCCCGTAATCAAACTGCATTACCCATTCCTCTGGCACGTGTTCAGTTTCACATGTTAGAATGAATTCAATTGTATTGTGATCACTCGTTGTGTGGTTTTCTAGAACTTTCCAGTTATAAATTTTATTCGCAATGCTGATTGAGCTTAGCGTAACATCTATGTGTGATGCCGCCCCGGCCCTGCTCCTATATGTAGGAGGGTTGCCTGGGTGGTTGACCACATTCAAATGGAATTCCATGATCATGTCTTCAAGGGCTTCTCCCCTTTGATCTTGCACTGGACTGTGCCAGAGGGGGGATTTAGCATTGCTGTCCATAGTGATTAGTATATGTTTCCCCATTAAGGCTCTTAATATGTTCCTTAGCTGTCCTAGATACAAATCTCGATACTGACAATACACATTTATCAAGTAACAAAAGAAATTTTGATAGTTGATCTCTACGACTGTCACATGTGAAGTGCAATATTGAGCCAGTACAGTTGTCTTAATTTGCTTGTTCAGAATGATTGTCGCAGACATTGAGTTTTGACCTGTGGTGATTATTTGTGCAGTCACGGGAAAGCCAGGGACTCTGCCAGCGGCGGAGTTTGGCTCCTGTATCTGGAGTATATCAATATCATTTTCCTCTGCCAACCTCCGCAGCTCCTGCGTGACTAGAGAACTGCGCATGGCATTTGCCTGAAAGAACTTAATAGGTGTCCGGATACCTGGTGTAGACTAGGCTATTTGGCCACGTCTGAACAGGGTCAAATGTGATCCTGCCATGCATCATGACAAGTTCTTTATAAGTTTTATCAAGATCGAATCTCCTTCCCCGTCTGGCGTAGACTTTAGAAATTAAATCTTTTAGTTTGTTAAAGTCCAGTGGTATATTTACTGCTGCTAGTTGTACGCAGTCCACGTCCTCCAGAGTTGGAAGTGTAACCTTATCTCCTCTCGGGTGCCCAGACCTGACCAGCTGCCTCAAGGCTGCCATCATTAAAACTGGGTTCTCCAGTCTGCCAAGCTGCAGTGTTTCAGTACAGATGTCGTAAGTGTTCCCTGGAGGGCACGCATTATATCTACATTTTTCTACTTCTTCTACCCCATCACCAGATGCTACGCTTACTACAGTTTTATTTTCTAATTGTTCCCAGTTTGATTATTTACACCATCACCAATTACTTTATCTAATGTCTTTTCTGTATTAGTGTCCACAGACTGTTGGCCAGCCTGACTTGTTGCAGTTGACGACAGGCACGCCCCACTCGCCGCCGGGAGGGCCCCAGCCGAGGAGGGCTCCGCACCATCTGTCGACTGCGCCGTCGTTGCCGGGAGACTCCGCCTGGCCAGGAAGGACCCGACCTGGCAGGAGAATGTTGTCGTCGCCGGTTGCTGCAGTGGAACTGGGAGAGCATAGATGCTCCCCTCCTCCACCGCCTTCACCAATGTGGCAGGAAGACTCCGCCTAGCCAGGAAGGTCCCGACCTGGCAAGCGAAGTTCGTCGTCTCAGGTTGCTTCAGCGGAACCGGGAGAGCATAAATGCTCCCCTCCTCCGCCTCAGCGTTCACCATGGCAAGGGGGTCCCCCTGCTAGCCAGGAAAGACCCGGCCTGACAGGAGAAGTCCGCAGTCGTCGGTCGCACTAGTGGGATTGGGAGGGCATAAATGCCCCCTTCCTCCACCTCAGCGGCCGCTGTAACTGGAAGGCTCCCCCCAGTGACCGAGGAAGACTCAGTCAAGCAGGAGGAGTCCGACATCCTCGATGTCTCCGGCTGCTCCAGGGTATCTGTAACAATGTAAGACCTCCCCTCCACCCCGTCAAGGATAGCTGAGACGATCTCAGCTTTTTCCACCTGCCCGCATCCCTAAGAAGTTTACTTGGTGATTTCCTTTTGGACACGTTATAGCTGGTCGCCATAATCGGTCCTCTGAATCAACCTTTGTATGAGTAACTTGTATGTCACACACTCCTTCCCTGGAGTGTGACATGTTCTTTTTCTGTACTTGCATGGGATGCAGACAGGTGTTTGGTGTTCACAATTCCTCTTGTCGTGGCCCTCCCCGCCACAGTTGTTACAGACTGGGTTCTGAAAGCTACAGTATTTGGCGACGTGGCCATAATCCTGACACTTCGTACATTTAGCAAGAGCCGTATAATCTTTTACTGAGACTGAATTGTATCCAATGTACAATCTATTGGTTTTTATAATTTCTTTTCTTAGGTCTGGCGCTACCTCCACTGCGTGGTGCACTGTGTGTTTATCTCAGGGGCCTGCTTTAAACCTTGGCTTGAATTTTTCATTAAACTCTTCACGAGTCATTTTCTCCTCAAAGTTTTGCTCATATATGCAATCTGTAACATCATCCACTGTCATATATGATGGCACATCATATATCATCATCAGTGGTCTCCTTTTCCTTGGTGTCTCGCATGTGAAAGCTTCTTGAATTTTGGGGTTATTCATTAATTTATTGCTGTCTTCCACAGATGCTAATTCAACGATTAGTATATTTTTGGTTGATCTGACCTGATTGATCTTGATTTTATCCACTCTGGGATTAATACTTTTTTCAAACTGTTCCTTAACCTTCTTGACATCTTCACCCTTTTTTGGTTTTACAAAGACAGTTGGAACTGTCTTCTGCACATTTATCTTTATGGTCTCTTGGACTGTTCGCTTTTGTTGTATTGGCACAGATGCTGCTGCTACTGCAGCATAAGTTTTCTGAGGTTGCTGCTGCTCTTTGCGCAGTCTCTCATTTTCCTCTTTTATTTCTGAGTATTGTCCTTCTAGCCGTGCGTGAGCTAAAGCCCACGTGGCTATGTTTTCCTTAATGGCCCTTATTTGCTCGGCGTTTATCTTGCCATGCTTCACACTCCGCTCAAAGAGCCGGAGGAAGTAGGCATGCCGCTCTGCCACACTCATTTCATCGCACTCGCCAATAGGAGCATCAAGCTCCGAATGCGCGCCGTCACTCTCCTTGTTTTCCGCCATGTTTGAAGAGTGACAAGAAAGGGGGGGGGGGGGGTTTGGAGGCCCGTCTCTTTCCACGGACCGGCCTCTCTGGCATGGGGGGGGGGGGGGGGCTTTCGGCAGCTCGCCCACCAGTCCCGCCCCTTGACCAAGGGCTTTTTGAGCTGCTGGGTTTAGCACGCCGTTTCCAGCGCACTAGTCCCCTTCCACGGCCACATCACTGGAGATTTCACCCGTCCCTCCCCGGCAAATGCACACCGCATTCCGGAGAGGCGGATTCACCTCTCGGCCTTCGCCCCCTACTAGGCCGAGTTCCCACCTTTAGGCCAGGGACCCAGGTGCTGGGTCGGTCCCCCAGACTTTCGGGGGTCTGGCCCCATCTAACCTGACCAGGGACGTGTCACCACGCCCTGGCTTGACGGAACGTGTCCGGGTCGTCCCGTTCACGGCGGTGAGCCTTTGCCGGCTCAGGCCGTGATCCCTCCCCAGCGAATGTGGCCGCGGGTAACGGGGCATGGATGGTGTTGTGCCCCGTATTAGGGACAGATGTTGTGTCCCTTCGACGCAGCATCCCCTGCGCCACGCACCCTTTGCTTTCGCTTTGGGTTGGGGGACCTTTAACGTCGTCCAGGACGTGAGGAACTGCAGCAGCCAGACCGCAGGGTTCCGGGATCGTCGTGAGACTTACCCTCATACCCTCGCCCAGCCGCCGCGCTCAACTCAAGAGAGACAGATGTTATGTCTCTCGTTACGCAGCTTCCCCTGCGCCACGCACCCTTTGCTTTCGCTTGGGTGACGGGAGTTTTACGTCCTACCTTGACACACGACAACCCTCACAAATCCACAGCCCAGAGATGTTAATGGTGATGATGATGTGATGAAGATGGACATGACTGGGTCTTATGCGTGGAGTTTTACATCATCGAGACGGTGCGGCACTCAAGCCCGAGTTACGTTCCCCAGGGGGGTCTCCACACGTACCGGGGGATCATGACCGACCATGTCTCACCCACCGCTTTTGCTAATTAACGGTGGGCCAGTGCAGACCGTGAGGATTGCACCCAGTTAAGGGCTAGCCTTTTAACGTCATGCATGGACGGCCCATCCCGTGTGAGCTTCGCCCCATCCAAGGGGGGTACTGAGCCAGAGAGCCACGACAAGGCCACGAGATTGGACATTACGGTCCCCGCCCCACTCAGGTTCCTCTGAGCCCCGACGCGTTCGTTGACTTCGGGAAATCAGAGGGTCTCCTGGCGGTTTTAACCCAGTTTCGGGAGGCAACACACCTCCCCCAGGTGGCGCTACGCAGACCGATTTTCCCTGGGCTATGAGGACAGTATTTTTTTTTTCAGTATTTATTGTACATACAAAAACCCACTTACTAACAATTATGCGTGGGCGTACTACAGACTACACAAAACTACTGTTACAAAAGTGGTTACATTTATGAAACAAAACACAACTGAAACGAGCATTCTGCTCTCTAACAACATAATCGGCCTCTTAGCCTCCCTGGGCTATTCCCAGGGAGTTGCCCGTCCCTAGCCACGAGGAGGCGGGCCGCTACTGTCCACAAAACCACTACAAGAGACACAAACTTCCCTCCACCAACCCTACTGATCTACTGTCTCTGTGTTGCATCACTATCTGCAGTCTTAAGATTGTAATTTCACCACAACTTGTTGCACTTACACTCATCATCAACAAACATATCTCAATTAGCGGGAGGCAGACACCACCAACACCCCATCTTACCTCTCGCCTGCTCTTCCTTCTTCTCTCAGCGGCCAAGCCCCAGGCGGTCCAACAATTGTCGCCATTCCTGGGGCGGGCCAGCTGTCGCCACCTTGATGTCAAGTTTAATTACTGTTTACAATGTTCAAGCCAGGAAATTTCGCTGAGCCTCTTTGGACACAGCATTAACCAACTTAGAAAAAACCTTATAGGTGTCAGCATTAATTAAGATGTTGGCTACGTCCTGCGTTGGTAGTAGCTGCCTCTCCACTGAGGCAGCTTGCTCATACGTGGGACAGTGAAACACCACGTGCTCCGGCGTACCTTGTGGGGACCCACAGTCGCACCCTGGTGTAGGTCTTTTCCCAATCCTGTGTAAGTAATCAGGGTACGGTCCATGACCAGTCAAGAAGTGAATGACTCCCGGAGATGGCACCATAATCTTATTCTTAAGCCGTGCCCTTACACTTGGAAAGAAGCCATGCACCCGCCGTCCAGTCGTGGAGTGATCCCACTCCTCTTGCCATAGATTCAATAGCTGTTCTTTGATCGCCTTAATACTTGCAAAATGCGCACCCATAATGTCGCAAACTCGTTCTAGATCTCCCTTCTGCAGCCAGTAAATGGCAGCTTGCTGGCGAATTATCAAATATAAAGGGCACAAACCCATAATCACCAACAAAGCATCTGTTGGACTGGTGCCAAATGCACCAATACATCTCAGAAGTACATTCCTTTGGACTCGCCTTACCGCCATAGCTGGCCTCACCAGAGCCAACCTGTGGGCCCACACACTTGCTCCGTAACCAACAATTGGAGCCAATAAACAGTTGTGATACATATGGATAGCCTTCAGCGGCAGATGAAAACGCCGCTGCCCAATAGTTATTAACTTGTTGAATAACGCCAACGCCTTTGCAGCAGTCTGCTGAATGTGTACCCCAAAATTCCAATGTTCATCCAAGTACACACCCAGGTATCTAGCTGAGCCACGCCTAGCTACCATCACATCATCGATTCTGATGGTTGGGTCTCTATTGAGCTTACCCTTTAGTAACATATACAAGGACTTCCTAGGCGCTACCATTAATTTGGAGCGACCACACCATGTCTGCAAGAGCCCAACAGCTACCCTCGCACGCTCTTCTATTATAGCTCTACTGTTTCCTTCCACAAGTATGACTAGGTCGTCCGCGTAGGCCACGGCACCCAGGACTGAAGCATCCCCCTGCAAGATGTTCAACAGCGGTTCCATGGTAATATCCCAAAAAACCGGACCGAATACTGATCGCTGGGGACACCCCCGAGATATCCTCTTAGTCACCACAGTCCCCGGAGCCGCAATCCTTGCCAGTCTGTCATTACAGTAGGCCTCCAGACAACGATACAGCAACCCAGGGCACTCCATCTCCCGCAAGCGGGAGAAGAGTGCGGGCCACCACACGTTGTCGAAGGCCCCTGAAATATCCACCATAATACCCAGAACATACTTCGTATTGGCTGAGTGGACAATCCGAGAAACCTCGTTGATCGCGTCCTGTGTGGAGCGACCCTTCCGGAATCCGAACTGCAGATCACTCATGCCATAAAAGTCCTGTGGCTCAAAAGTCTGTCAGTGAGTAACTTCTCAAAGGTCTTTCCAAGTACATCCAAGAGACAGATCGGTCTATAAGACTTGGGTAATTGAGGGTCCTTGTCAGGACCCTTCTTGATAATAACTACATCGGCAATCTTCCACCTAGTTGGATAGACTCCATGGTGTAAACACACATTGAAAACTTTAGCCAGATCTGGAGCCAACTGGGGTGCTAAATACTGCAGAATCTCGACCGGCACCTTGTCAGGACCAGGCGCTTTCCTCTGTGCAAATGTGTGAAGTGCAGCCACCACCTCCTCTACGGAGAAGGGGTAAACGTGCACCTCATTCACATATGGCTCCAACAATGCTTGTCGTATTCTCCGCTGCTCCTCCGTATCCTCTTCTTCAACATCATCTGGTAGCAAAACGTTCAACAGCACATTAGCAGTCTCCTCCCACGTTGTAGTACACCGACCATCTTCCAACCGCAAAGTTGACAACATCCCAGGAGATCTGATCTTCTCTCTCACGAGCTTGTATGGAACCCCCCATGGGTCCAGACCGAGCTGCTCGTTAACAAAGTTCTGCCATGATTGCCTCCTTGCCTGCTGAATAGCATGCTGATATCTATCCTTCAGGCGGCGATACCTCCTCAAGTGAAACTGTCTCTCTTCATGCCCAAAGCTCCTTTGATAGTTACTCCGCGCCCGCCTGACAGAACGCTTGAGCGCGGTCAGTTCTGGGGACCACGGAGTAGCCTGCGTACGAACATACCTCGCCACCCGGGGAACTGCTGCAGCAATAGCTGCCTCAATGGATACCAGCAGATCAGCAACCACATCATCCACATTATGTATTTCCGCCTCAGAGCCCAGCCCTGGAGGACGAAACTCCTGTGCTAGTCGGTCCCAATCAGTTTTCCGATAATTATACCTTTCCTCCCATTCCCCGGTATCTTCCACAACCTCAGTACAATAGTCAAAGAATATACAATTATGATCACTCACTGTGAGATTGTCAACAAGTCTCCAGTCACAAACGTGTGGTGCCGAGCTCTGAGTTGCCAACGTCACATCAATATTAGAAACAGCACCCGCCCTCCCTGAAAAGGTAGGTGGGTGTCCAGGTTGATTCACCACATCAAGATGCAATTGCATAATCAAGTTCTCGAGCTCAACACCCCGCTCATCCTGTTCCGCACTGTGCCACAGAGGAGACTTGGCATTCGCATCCATGCAGACTATTACAGACTTGCCTTGTAAAGTTCTGAGTATCCAATCCAACTGATTCAAAAATCCAGTTATATGCTGCCGAAATTGACAGTATACATTAACAATGAAAACTAAATTCATCAACAAATTAAGCTGTACCACAATCACATGTTCATTACAAAATTGTGTTAAAATAGTGGTCTTGATCAGTTTATTCAGCACTACAATAGCAGTCATGGGATTCTCCCCTGAGGGAGAATTGTTTTTACAAAGATCTGTTAACGTCATAGTAAAATACTGTGGATCAACAATGCAAGGCTAATTTGATCAGGTACGTTTAACAAAACCTACAAACGCCCGAGGGCTATGAGGACAGCATGACTCAGTATTTCTACAGGGGGGGGGGGGGGAGGGAGGGGGTTGCAGCAACTTGTTGAGTCCATACGTCGAGTTTCTGCACTACGCCGAGCAAAAGGAGGTCCGCCACGACATCAGCAGGTATCCCACGACTTTTGTTATCCCAGTGTACAAGTTCACGCAAATTGTTTTTACAAAGATCTGTTAACGTCATAGTAAAATGCTGTGGATCAACAATGCAAGGCTAATTTGATCAGGTACGTTTAACAAAACCTACAAACGCCCGATATTTACATAAATTTCATACGTATTGTACGAGCCGCGCGGTATCACCCGCAATGGCAACGATTGCGCGGCCCCTCCCGCCGGAGGTTCGAGTCATCCCTCGGGCATGGGTGTGTGTGTTGTTCTTAGCATAAGTTAGATTAAGCAGTGTGTAAGTCTAGGGACCGATGACCTCTGTTTCACAGAGGGAGACTGCACTGTAGTTCCTTTTCTATATTGTCGCACAGATGACAAAATGGTAGATATCGAAACAGACGACAGAGGGATAGAGAAACAATTAAAATCGCTCAAAAGAGGAAAGCCCGCTGGACCTGATGGGATACCAGACCAGTTCGATTTTACACAGAGTACGCGAAGGAACTTGCCCCCCCCCCCCCCCCTACTTGCGTCCGCAGCTCGTGGTCGTGCGGTAGCGTTCTCGCTTCCCGCGCCCGGGTTCCCGAGTTCGATCCCGGCGGAGTCAGGGATTTTTTCAGCGTCTTGACGACTGGGTGTTGTGTGCTGTTCTAGGGGACTGATGACCATAGATGTTAAGTCCCAGTAGTGCTCTGAACCATTTGAACCCCTTCTTGTAGCGGTGTACCGTATGTCTCTAGAACAGGACAAAGGATTGGAAAATGGCACAGGTCATCCCCGTTTTCAAGAAGGGACGTCGAACAGATGTGCAGAACTATAGACCTATATCTCTAACGTCGATCAGTTGCAGAATTTTGTAACACGTATTATGTTCGAGTATAATGACTTTTCTGAGGACTAGAAATCTACTCTGTAGGAATCAGCATGGGTTTCGAAAAAGACGATCGTGTGAAACCCAGCTCGCGCTAATCGTCCACGAGACTCAGAGGGCCATACACACGGGTTCCCAGGTAGATGCCGTGTTTCTTGACTTCCGCAACGTGTTCGATACAGTTCCCCACAGTCGTTTAATGAATAAATTAAGAGCATATCGACTAACAGACCAACTGTGTGATTGGATTGAAGAATTCCTATATAACAGAACGCAGCATGTCATTCTCAATGGAGAGAAGTCTTCCGAAGTAACAGTGATTTCAGGTGTGCCGCAGGGGAGTGTCGTAGGACCGTTGCTATTCACAATATACATAAATGACCTTGTGGATGACATCGGAAGTCCACTGAGGCTTTTTGCAGATGATGCTGTGGTATATAGAGAAGTTGTAACCAGCGAAAATTGTATTGAAATTCAGGAGGATCTGCAGCGAGTTGACGCATGGTGCAGGGAATGACAATTGAATCTCAATGTAGACAAGTGCAATGTGCTGCGAATACATAGAAAGAAAGGTCCATTATCATTTAGCTAATACACTCCTGGAAATGGAAAAAAGAACACATTGACACCGGTGTGTCAGACCCACCATACTTGCTCCGGACACTGCGAGAGGGCTGTACAAGCAATGATCACACGCACGGCACAGCGGACACACCAGGAACCGCCGTGTTGGCCGTCGAATGGCGCTAGCTGCGCAGCATTTGTGCACCGCCGCCATCAGTGTTAGCCAGTTTGCCGTGGCATACGGAGCTCCATCGCAGTCTTTAACACTGGTAGCATGCCGTGACAGCGTGGACGTGAACCGTATGTGCAGTTGACGGACTTTGAGCGAGGGCGTATAGTGGGCATGCGGGAGGCCGGCTGGACGTACCGCCGAATTTCTCAACACGTGGGGCGTGAGGTCTCCACAGTACATCGATGTTGTCGCCAGTGGTCGGCGGAAGGTGCACGTGCCCGTCGACCTGGGACCGGACCGCAGCGACGCACAGATGCGCGCCAAGACCGTAGGATCCTACGCAGTGCCGTAGGGGACCGCACCGCCACTTCCCAGCGAATTAGAGACACTGTTGCTCCTGGGGTATCGGCGAGGACCATTCGCAACCGTCTCCATGAAGCTGGGCTACGGTCCCGCACACCGTTAGGCCGTCTTCCGCTCACGCCCCAACATCGTGCAGCCCGCCTCCAGTGGTGTCGCGACAGGCGTGAATGGAGCGACGAATGGAGACGTGTCGTCTTCAGCGATGAGAGTCGCTTCTGCCTTGGTGCCAATGATGGTCGTATGCGTGTTTGGCGCCGTGCAGGTGAGCGCCACAATCAGGACTGCATACGACCGAGGCACACAGGGCCAACACCCGGCATCATGGTGTGGGGAGCGATCTCCTACACTGGCCGTACACCTCTGGTGATCGTCGAGGGGACACTGAATAGTGCACGGTACATCCAAACCGTCATCGAACCCATCGTTCTACCATTCCTAGACCGGCAAGGGAACTTGCTGTTCCAACAGGACAATGCACGTCCGTATGTATCCCGTGCCACCCAACGTGCTCTAGAAGGTGTAAGTCAACTACCCTGGCCAGCAAGATCTCCGGATCTGTCCACCATTGAGCATGTTTGGGACTGGATGACGCGTCGTCTCACGCGGTCTGCACGTCCAGCACGAACGCTGGTCCAACTGAGGCGCCAGGTGGAAATGGCATGGCAAGCCGTTCCACAGGACTACATCCAGCATCTCTACGATCGTCTCCATGGGAGAATAGCAGCCTGCATTGTTGCGAAAGGTGGATATACACTGTACTAGTGCCGACATTGTGCATGCTCTGTTGCCTGTGTCTATGTGCCTGTGGTTTTGTCAGTGTGATCATGTGATGTATCTGACCCCAGGAATGTGTCAATAAAGTTTCCCCTTCCTGGGACAATGAATTCACGGTGTTCTTATTTCAATTTCCAGGAGTGTATATAGCAGGTCAGAAACTAGAAGCAGTTAATTGCATAAATTATCAGGGAATACGCAATAGGAGTGATTTAAAATGGAATGATCATTTAAAGTTGATCGTCGGTAAATCAGATGCCAGACTGAGATTCATTGGAAGAATCCTAAGGAAATGCAATCCTAAAACAAAGGAAGTAGGTTACAGTACTCTTGTTCGCCCACTGCTTGAATACTGCTCACCAGTGTGGGATCCGTACAGGATAGGGTTGATAGAAGAGATAGAGAAGATCCAACGGAGAACAGCGCGCTTCGTTACAGGATCATTTAGTAACCGCGAAAGCGTTACGGAGATGATAAACTCCAGTGGAAGATTCTGCAGAAGAGACGCTCAGCAGCTCGGTACGGGCTTTTGTTGAAGTTTCGAGAACATACTTTCACCGAGGAGTCAAGCAGTATGTTGCTTCCTCCTACGTATGTCTCAAGAAGAGGCCATGAGGATAAAATCAGATTAGAGGCATACCGACAATCCCTCTTTCCACGAACAATACGAGACTGGAATAGAAGCGATAACCGATAGAGGTACTCAAGGTACCCTCCGCCACACACCGATAGGTGACGTACGGAGTATGGATGTAGATGTAGATACTCCGGTCCATTTCGAATTCACACTTTTTTTTTACGTAAACTGCAGCTCCACTTACAGTAGGGTCCTTCCAGAAAGCGATAACACAAATTGCCCTATACCTGGCCTTTAGGTAGTGATTTATTTGTTTGATGTAACGATACAGAAGTGAACTAATATGAAAATTTTGGCCTGCCTTTGATACGACACAACTAGGCATCGTAGTATGTGAGAATAGAGCTTGTCATTGTTAGTGAATCACCTTGTCTTCCATTTTCTTGGTACCGTCCAACCCTATATCGGCTTTTACCACTAAAAAATAAATTATTATTCAACTATTAGCCTTATGGGCTAGGTATAAGGCATTTTGTGTTATCGCCATTTGAGCTACGGCATATGCCACATAAGAAATTTACGCCAATAGACGACATTTGTATGTTTTATTAATGTAGTCACAGTGTATGTGCGTGTTTCGAAGAGCACCGAGATGAGTTAATCGCACTCTCCGGCCACCAAACTTCCTGGATTTGATCCCAATCGAGAATCTGTAGGACCACTTTGATCGCGCTGGTCGCGCCATAGATAATCAATCGAGAAACCTAGCGCGGATGGCCACGGGATTGGAGTCAGAATGGCTCTACATCCGTGTCGGTACTTCCAGAATCCCATTGACTCTCTTCCCGCACGTCCACGCTGCAAAAAGTGATTATTCAGGCTTTTACAAGTGATCACGTTCATGTAACTGGATCGTGCATAATAGACAAGTTTCAACGAAGAGCGGCGTGTTTCGTCACGGGATCGCTCAACGAATTCAAGTGCAGACTCTACAAGAGAGGCGTTGAGCATCATAGAGAAGTTTACTGTTTACTCCCACATGCATCTCGCGAAATGATCACGACAAGAAAATAAGGAAAATTAGATGTCATGTGGAGGTTTACTATCTTCCCATGCGCCATTCCTGAATTGAACGCATAGGTGTAATAAGAGAAATCAGGGCTCGCACTGAGAAATTTAAGTGCTCGTTTTTCCCGCGTACCGTTTTAGAGTGGAACTGTAGAGAGACAGCATGAAGATGGTTCCTTGAACCCTCTGCCAGGCACTTCATTGTGAATAGCAGAGTAATCACGTAGATTTAGATGTTGAAAATTACATATTGTACTTATCCTTATTGGAGCATTAAACGATGATTCACAAATGACAATTTTGCTAAAACAGATGCTGATCTAAGCCCTAACCTTTAGGTGTGAAGCGTAGGTCACATGTTCAGGGAGTAATAAATAATACCAAAATAAATTTTATAAGACTGGAGTAATGTGTCTGAATTCTATGAAAATTTTACTATTATACTGTGTTATAAGCAGAAGGGACCGTAACTTCAAAACGGGACAATCTCTCTCTCTCTCTCTCTCTCTCTCTCTCTCTCTCTCTCTCTCTCTCTCTCCTTCTCTCTCTTGGACAGAGACTCGACTAAGTAAAATGTAATAGAATTCAAGAGGTGAAATTATTCAAGAACAGTGCAAACACGGAACTCCTCTGTAACCACAGGAGAGACCCGAACAAGGCATTTTAGTTTCCGGCACGATACCTGCCAGTCTAGCAAATCCCGTGACTCTATATGCCAGACGATGTTGACATCGTCAGCCACAGGAACAGAGTGTCCTTCTAGTCTCGTCTTCCATTCAGTGCTTATCCCGGAAGACTACCTTAAACTTCATATAGCCACAGTGTAGCTCTAGAGCATTGAATAACTTAGTACAGCAGAGACGGAGAAAACTATTAGACCGCAAGTTATTACAATTTATACAATGGAGCAAACACTGTAACCAAATTCTTAATACGCAATACAGCAACAGTTGTGCGTTGAATGATTTCGACAAGTCCTAAGTAGGTTTCTAGAGGTGTGTGACATCAGATGTCTACACAAAGTTCACGCAGCTATCGTAAATTAAGTGCGGTGGTTGGAGGAGCTGGCACCCGATAGAGCCTCCCCCTCTCCCCCCCCCCCCCCCACATGCATTCAATCTCTTTCAGAGCAGACGAATCAGGTGCCAAGACACCAACGTGAGTACCTATCACGCCCCCAAGATCACTGTGGCACGATTCTAGCCTTGTGGTACAGACAGTTATCCTGCAGGATAATGTCATTGACACAGGGGAAAATTAAAAGCCTCGAAGAAGGGCCCGCAGTAATGTTCACGTAGTCCATAGCTGTCATTGTGCACTCGACTACAACCAAAGGATACAATGTAACCTAGCACAGTAACGCTGCCCCAAAGGTGCGTTTCATGTTTTGATAGGGTCAAGCGTTTTGGAAAGCCCTTGAGCCAAGAATAACTTGTATATCCAATAGAAGGAACGTCTTACTTTAACTATCCTACGGCTGAATAATAATCACTGTTAAAATCAGTCTTGATCACAAATTTATTTACTCTGAGTGATTTACTAACAGAAGGAGGCTCCTGCTCTTACAGCGATTTGGTCTGAAGATGACCACTGGTGTGGTCGAAACCGGTTACTAGAATAAATAAATTTGTTATCAAGACTGATTTTAAAAGTAAATATTGATCACTGTCTGCTCATATGATGTATTCAAAAGTAATCAAAGTCTGAACATTACACACTTTCTCCAGATACCGCAAATGGAGCAAATCGGTTGATTCTTTTTGCATTAGATGTGCTTTGCGGTGCTCCTTAAGAGTGGCTTTGGAGGCACCATTTATTTCCAAGCGGTTTCTGAGAAAATCCGAAAAGACCTTTTTCACTTTTTTTTCGCCGTCAGCAGCGTGCATCTAAATAACTAACCGCAACACATTAGATTTTAACGATTTATTCTTTAGGCTTTTATCTAGAAGAGCCGTTCTCCCGTTTTCAAAAATCTTTTTCTGTTGACGAGAAACAACCCAAAACGGAACCGCGGATTGCAGGACGATTATGCACAGCAAACAGCTGAAATTCTTAAGATATATTCCTAAGATCCAGGTCTAAAACAACCTTGAAATTTTCACGATGTCTTCATCCGTTTCCAAGATAAAGAGATTCAAATTTACCATATCTGTACACGTAAAATATACACGTAAAATCTGATGTGAGGTATAACATTATATTGTTATCCTCAAGATATGTTTGTTCAACCCTCATGAAGTCACGTGAAAATGCAAATCTTAAAATAATTGTATACCAATAACAATACGTCAATGCTATAATGAATGTGAATATATGTCAAACAGTTTATGTCTTTAAAAACAAAGGATATATACTTGGCCAGTGACTTTACAAATGACACAAGACAACTGAAACGACGAAAATCTATGTAACCTTTTGTAAAAACAAGCGAGAAACTTGCTTAAATTATTCTTGCCATATAAACTCGTCCTTTCGTGGTTTAGGTTTTTTAGCGTAACATTACATACTTCATGTACTCACCTACTGGTTTAAATAGAACGTATTGTTATAATAGTGTACGTATGACTTATTTAGCTGTATTTGACCTAATAAACTCCTGTCTTGATAACCATAATTTTGTATAATTTTTTTAATTTTTCTCAGAGGCCATAAGGAAAGTGTTGATGACTAACTGTTCGAAGGTGTAACGAACACATTTGGGGTTCTTTCGTTATTCATGTCGTATCGCTAAGCAAAACCTCCCTGAGATCGAGGTGCCGTAAGAATTTTTCTGTTTGATTGGTCAGATATCTTTAAACAGTGTCGTCGGTCTTCATTTCATTGGTATGATGGAGAGAGCTCCTCAACATAAGTCTACGAACTGAGATATTACGCTAAATTCGTAACCAACTGATACCGTCAGCTGTTATTATTTTTATTGTCCAATCGTTCTATTCAGTTTCGTTGTCATTACGGGATCCTGACATTCCGCGATATTGTGTTAAAATCGGTTTTCTAACAATCACAACATATCGTGGCCGTGACTTTCTGGGAGGTTTCATTTAAAATACCCCAGTTTAAATCTAGAAACACAGAGGGACGCTCGAAAGGCGAAGTCTAAATAATAAATAACGGCAGCAAATTGTTCTAATTTTAACGGTACATTCTCTAGACATTTATCTAGAAGTGCCATCATCTCGTTTTCAAAAATCTTTAACTGTTATAGAGAAATACCACAGAAATATGGGTTTTGAGTGTCAAAACAGAGCCACGAATTCCAAGACTGTTTTGCACAGCAACTGATTAATATTTGCGATATAATTTTAAGAATCAGATATGGAACAACGCTGTAAATTTTCTTGAGATCTTTATCTGTTTCCGAAGCACAAAGGTTCAAAATTACCCTAATTGTACACATACGCACGTAAAATCCAGCGCGAGGCGAAAACATAGGTTACAAAGTGACGTAGCGAGGAGGGTTCTGACAACCCCGTGTTGTAGTACTGGGCACAGGCAAAATTTTTATACACGTAAAATGCAGTCTGAAGTGTGAAATTAATTTTGCGTAATTTCAATTTCACATAAGTAAAATATCAAAATTTCACTAACCTATAAAGTTTTTTACATATGACTGACATGCCCTGCTACCCCAGGGAAGAGAAAGGAGCCAGCATAAAAATGCTCCTATCAGAACGAAAAGAAAAGATCATTATGCTCCTGTTTAAGAGTGGGGTGCCATCTACCTCCTCATTCTATCTTCCTCAACACCTTTAAATATTTTTCCAAACAAATTATTGGCATGTGAACATCTTTACGTCCTTTTACGCTGAGAGAGAAGCAGACAATGGAAGTGGAAAGAAGATTGAAAAGTAACATATACTGGGCCATAAAGGATAGTAGTTGTGGCATAGAAAGAACGAAGGAGACAGTAGCATTCCGAGAGCAAGAGACGGACACAGTGGCAATGGAACATAGTTGGCAGTGACAGAACAGTGATAGGAAAAGGAGACAGTGCCAGCGGGTAAAGAATAAAGAGAAAGAGAAAGTGGAAATGGAAATGGGGAGAACCAATGATAATGAGAGCCTGTGACAAAACGAGGAACAGCGAGATAGTGACAGTGAGAAAAAGCAGAAGCAGAGGAAGGAATGGGATATTAGCAGTAAGAGACAGCAAGAGGCAGTGAGACGAGACAGTAGTAGTAGAACGGAACGAAGGAGACTGTGGCTGCGTGTAGGACAGAAGACAGTGACAGGGAGACACAAAGAGATAATGAGAAAGAGTTGGGCAGAATGAGTGAGTGAGAATGGGAAGTGGGAGTGGATGGGTATGTGAGACTGGCAGTGACCGAACAGTGAGCGTGAGCGAGTTACTGTTAGGGATACTGACGTAGTAAGAGGTGAGCTGCATGCTAAAAACAGCTCTAATATGTTCACAACCCAAAATTATTGTGAAAATTTTTAAATGTGGTGAGGAAGGTAGAATGACGCAGGCGGTACCCCACTTTTCAGTCAGACTTTTTTAAACAGAGGCATATCCAGCCTTTTTGTGTTCTGAAAGGAGCATTTTTCCACTGCTTACACGTATACATTTCTTGCCGCGTTACGTGCCGGCAACGACACTAACAGGGTTTTTATTTCGCTGTGGACAGTGGTCTTAATTTTTTGATGCATCAGTGTATTAGGGTTAATGTGCTGCTCATGACATACGCTGTATGCGCCATCGCCCTGCATAATGCAGTTCTATGCTGTGTTTACGACCCCTCATACTGCATTCTTCATTTTTTTATACTCAAACATCGTTTTCATATTTCCGAGAGTAGAATTGCTAGCAATACCACCAAAAACAATGATGTGCCATCTACTGACATATAGCGAGATTCAAGCGGTAATGACAGAAATCCATGGAGGAATACGCCGGACGATCCAGATATGCACAGAAATGTTTCAGCTTTGCTGTGTTTACTCAAAAACTTTTCTTATATACGTGGTGAACTGCCTACGAAGCAATAGTTACGGAGAATACCTAGCGAGCGCAGCAAAGCTACGTGCGTAACACAGACGTACACTACCAGTCAAAAGTTTTCGATCGCCCAAGAGAAAAACTGCATACTTTAATCCAGTGTACAAACATATCGCACAAACGAAGTAGACCAACAAAATAAACATTTTCTCTCTGTGTTATTAAGTGCAACTCAATATCGTTCATATTTTAGCCTCTTAATAGTATTCACGCTGTATCCTCAGAACAGCTACAAAGACTTTTTCCATTCTGGGCACAAGTTTTTGTAGTGTTTTTGCAGTATGTTTCTGTAAATTATTCTATGGATCTTCAGCATGAACTCCGTTTTCTAACCTCAATACTAACTTCATCACATGAGAGTTCAAAAGGATTTAATTCAGGTGATTGACTTGGGCAAATCGTAGTTTTCTGTTCCCCACATTTCTCTTCCTATTAACACTCTCTGCACAATGTTTGAGATCACTGTCTTGTTGCAGAACAAACCCACAACTAATACGTCTCTTGCGAGGTGGATTGCATTATTGATCAGTATCCTGCTATATCCTTCCTTCTTTAATGTTCCATTAAATCACCACCCGCAAAACATCTCAACAACATAACCGACCCTCCGTCATGCTTCTCCGTTGGTGTCACACACTCACTCTTCATACGTTCTCTACCAAGTCGATCAACAAACATTCGACGATAGTTTAGAAATACTTAGATTCGTTCTTGAATGGCACCTTGGACCATTGCTGCATGCTACAGCCTTTATATTGCTATGCCAATTGCAATTTTTTCACCTTATTTTGTTTGCGTAGAAAAGGTTTTCTGCCCGCTTTGCACTCCTTTGAAGCTTGTTCAGGAAGACATTGTTGCACTGTTGAGACAGAGCTTGAATCTGCTCACATACTATTTACTTTCTCGCGAAGTTCAGGTGCAGTACGTGTTCTCTGAAACAATCTTTTCTGTATTGTGTTAATCCAGGTCTCCCAGATTGCAAAGCACTTGCAATGACACAAGTTTGCATGAACCACTGCAATGTATACATCACTGTTGCTTGGGCTACGGCAATTTTCGTTGCTGTTGTCTTACTACAATAGCCTTCTTGATGCAGAGCTGCAATAACAACATTTTTTTCAGTTTCAATCTCCTATTTCCGTCGCCTTAGTAGTTAATAAGGTTTGAAGCTCATCTGGTATACAAACAAAGTGCGAGATGCACACAGTGTACTGTAAACTAATGCGAGTGACTGTGTAATGGTTCTTTATTTACGTGACCATTACGGCATTCCAACCCCAGTTCTCGATACCAGTAGTATCGTACTACTTTTCTGCTAAGTAACAGACATATTTTTGTGACAATATTCACATTTGGTGTTATTAATGTATAGGTACTCCGATGTATCGATATATTACAGTGATACGGTTCTTGTGTGTATTAATTTCTGTGAGACTGTCATAATCTTTGAGTTACTTGTAACCGTTTTGCCGCGAATTCGCACAGAGCAGTCTTTATTTCACTTTTCAGAAGTTAAGTTGTTGTTTCGCATTGTAAAAGAGCACTCAAGTATTGTGTTTGGTTAAAGTGGAATTAAATATATGAAGATTGATACAAAACTGTTTTCTTGATGATGTGACAATTAAGACGAAGTATATGTGAATTTACAAGTTTAATAAAAATGTGGATCTTGAACACCAAGTCAAAAATTATTTCTACCATACCATTGTTCTGATCTGGGATTGTTTGATCTTTAAAAATTTCCTGAAAAACGCATTTGTTAGGTCTTCAAATATTGCTAAAATACATATCTGGACCTTGTAGCAGTCAAAGTGGAATCACCCTAGAATCAACAAGATGAGCCATAACAACTTCGACGAAATCTACGTGGGAATCCATTCAAGATAAGTGCCAAAATTAATGACTTTTTTACAGTGACTTCATTTATCCCATTCTGACGATACCATCCACAGTAAATAATTTTGTTGTTGCCCGATAAAGCGAATATATGCTGCGTGAGCAACATAATTGTGCTGAGTGAACTGTAAGACCTTCAGTACACACACCAGATTATTTGACTTGGCGCTCCAACCAAGTTGGCGAGTGTCAGCAATATGTATCGTGGTCTTATCGTGGCGTGTTTATTTTCTGCCATTAGGTCACACGAGAGAAATGCCACTTGCATACTTAGAGTAGCAGATTGATGGTGGCTAACTTTAAACAGAAGTTGATTAATTTTCACACACATTTATTAAAATAATAACAAGCATAAAAATTACTTAACCTGGTTCTGGAAGCTATTTACAATTGACAATCTGAAGTTCCTTTGGTATTGGTACGTTAATCTTATTCTCACATATATCTCTGATACTTGACAAAAGTATCTATAAATTTATCTTCATGGCTATGGACAGGAATATGGTAATCTTATTAGGTTATAGACTGGTACAGACAAATGTAGAACTCGTACAGACTGGTGCAGACAAATGCAGACTGACTAATCAGAGGTCTGTACACTCGTTATAATACCTCACATGTTCATGTATCACTGCACGAGTGTGATCCGCGAGGAGAAAAGGTTGTACGTAAGCAGCAGTCTCATTGGCTGCGTTACATATTAATACGCGGATCGGTGGAAGCAGAATTTGGTCCGTCTCTATGGCAGCGCCATCTCATAGTGCGGAGTCGGACGAGCGCTGTGCCTGTGCTGTTGTTTTTAGCAGTGCGCGCTGTGGGAAAGTTGTGTACGAGCTGACTACGCGGAACTATGTACACAACAATTATTAATCTGATTTCTAACCCACTTTGCAAGTGATGATATTGTTAGAACTGTTTCACAGGCAAGTCAAGGAATGATGCCTATTCTAATGGAACCGTGTTAGGTAAAGGCACATCACTTATTGTGGATGCTCAGCAACGCCCCTCTAGGCAAGCAAATAGTAAAGTATACAACAGACTCCTTTGATCTTCACATGTTACTTACTGTACTATCGAAACAGGGATATTATGGAGTATTCAAAACGAAATCCCAGTTTTAACCACAAATCCATATCTGTTATAAGTGATCAATAGTGTAGCAACTTAGCACTATACAGGGCACTGGTAGCGCAATACTCAGGACGCAACCGGAACCATGTGGATGTAGGAAACAAAGTTTAAGTGTATATGTGTGTGGGAAAGACGACGTAAGGAGGCGTAACAAACTCCTTTCAAATTACGATAAAGTTTTGCAGGGAGGCTCTTTGTAGCTCTGGTACAGGGAAGTAGGCGGCTGTTGGCTCGGGCAGATATCCCGCCGCAAGGGAGAGCAGGTAGTGAGCGAGCTGATACCCGAGATTTGGCGCCGCCTTGGAGCGCGGTCTCCGGGGGGATATGCCGCAGCCCCAGGCCGCCCTGCGGGGACGGCGCAGCCCTAATTAATTAAGCGATCCGGCGAAACATCTCGCGAGCTGCGCGATGTTAATTAGATCGGTCCCAGGATGAAAGAGGCCCGGACGTTCACGCACGCCGCGCCACTTCCGGCGCACTTTGTTCTGCCTAATTTGGAGCTCGGCTCGGCGGCGCCCCCGCGAAGAAATTACGGTTTCGGGTGAGGGCGGCAGCCGATGCCGTGTACTCGGTACCCGCCGCTGCTTACGAGCTTCCGACGTCGAAAGAACGAGGACCCGCGAGGCAAAGAGGCCCAGCTGCAAGGGGAGTGCCTTCTAGAGGGCGGTAGTGGAAGCCGCCCAGACTTTTGATAGGCGTCAGGTTTTACCAGCAACAGTCAGTAAACATAATGCCAAGCTGTGCTTTGTTATTTCGCTGCATAACTCTAAACTAACGATATTTCAGGGATTCGCACACTCATTTAGACCTTCTTAACTCCTAACCAAAGTGAGCCTTTGACTCAGGACACTATTCAAAAGATGCACACTATTCAAAAGATGCACCAAATCCACAATTTTGAAGATACGGCAATGAAATTTTGTACCAAGTATTACACGACATTAACACATTTACTGTGCAAGTTCCTTTGATAATACTGGGTGATCAAAAAGTCAGTATAAATTTGAAAACTGAATAAATCAAGGAATAATATAATAGTGAGGTACAACTTGACACACATGCTTGGAATGACATGGGGTGTTATTAGAACCAAAAACATACAAACTTTCAAAAGATGTCCGACAGATGGCGCTTCATTTGATCAGAATAGCAATAATTAGCATAACAAAGTAAGACAAAGCAAAGACGATGTTCTTTACAGGAAATGCTCAATATGTCCACCATCATTCCTCAATAATAGCTGTAGTCGAGGAATAAAGTTGTGAACAGCACTGTAATGCTTGTCCGGAGTTATGGTGAGGCATTGGTGTCGGTTGTTGTCTTTCAGCATCCCTAGAGATGTCGGTCGATCACGATACACTTGCGACTTCAGGTAACCCCAAAGCCAATAATCGCACGGACTGAGGTCTGGCGACCTGGGAGGCCAAGCATGGCGAAACTGGCAGCTGAGCACACGATCATCACCAAACGACGCGCGCAAGAGATTTTTCACGCGTCTAGCAATATGGGGTGGAGCGCCATCCTGCATAAACATCGTACCTTCCAGCAGGTGTTTATCAGCCAGGCTGGGGATGTTGCGATTCTGTAACACGATTGTCATGCGCAGTCACTGACGTTTTGCTGTCCAGCGCCATCTGTCGGACATTTTGTGAACTTTGTTTTTGTTCTAATAAAACCCCATGTCATTCCAAGCATGTGTGTCAATTTTTACCTCTCTATCTACATTATTCCGTGTTTTATTAAGTTTTGAAATTTATACTGACTTTTTGATCGCTCGGTATATATATTATTTTTTTAAAAGAATTAAATAAATTAAAACTGGTATTTTCAAAAAATAATATATGTACATTTTCTCAGAAACTATTCAAGAGATTTCTACGAAATTTTCTCTGTTTAATTTCTTTGCATATATAGTAAGCTGCTCTCATGAAGTTTCTTGAATACTTCGGCAGGAGACTTTGAATAATTTTTTAATAAGATTTCTGTAAGTAAAATATAAAAGTCATGCAAAATTGCAAGCCCTATTCCTCATGTATCAGCTTACAATCCGAATTTCAAAATTTCGTCTTGACGCAACTCTTATTGGATTTATAGAAATAAGTGTACAAAATTTCTAAAGTCTAGCCTTAATAAAGGTTATGAAAAAGATAGATAAATTTTAAAAAACATTTTCAGCATGCAATTAAAATTTCAACCTAACGTTTTTTTCTTTTGTCGCCTCTTCAGAAGGGGCCACATTTGTACTCAGACGCCTCTTTCCCTTCAAGGCTTCTCTTCTTGTTTTCTGCCTTCTTCCCTATACCAGGTCTACAACTGACTTTTCAGCTGCAGAGAGACGTTATTTTACTCAAGACGTCTTGAGCGAAATTTCCAATCTTTTAAGGGCCTTCCGTGTAATGCCTTCATCTCCCCTACGTTCCCATCATAAATACAACAACTGCATCATAGGTGTGAGTGAATTCAGAGGCTCATGAACACGCTTGTTTAGAAGTTCAGCATCGGCCAGAAACCTCAAGTTGGTTTCACAAAATACAAGATACAATTTAGAAGCCTCTCCTTGTGAATGTAGAAGTTATTATCCCTCTGAGTATGCAGATATTTACACCAGCTAATGATGCACAGATGATGAACGGGTTGTTCATCTGTCGACACCATCTAAAAAGAAGCACTTTTCATGTCACTTAGATAGAAAATGTTCTGGCTCATAGACTTGTCATAATACACTTGAAGAGTGTCTATCATCTTCTTTGTGAGTCTACTGTATCCAGCAATGCGCTTTCTATCTGCCAACCTTTTGCAGCTGGTTTGTTATTGTTTCTAAGATACGTAACGGAGTCACAGATTATATATAAAACCAAAGAGGGTATATCAAGGCCTTCTAGATGCATCCCGCGCAAATTTGGTTGAAAGTAATGCACGGAATCGTTATTCACCGAGCTAGTATTGAAGTGTTGCTTCAAAAAGTGGTCGTGGCAGGGATGTCGCGTCACACATTTTATTATTTTTCATGTACTTAGGATGCTATTTCATCATGAAACTCTGGGAACTTATCGTCCGTGAGTTCCAATAATAAATACAAAATAAGTTGAAAATTGACATTTTCGGTCAATTTCATGAATGCCCCTTACGAAAACCGATTGTTGAAGTACCCCACTGACGTCCCTGCATCAGAGTAATTAATTATTCGTGGCACCGTCTGTGCTTGCATGGCTGGTTGAAATAATTGCATAAAATACAGTCGCAAAAATTAATGTAATTGTACGACCCTCTGAAAGAGTAACCAAGCACATTAATCGAAATATAAATGCTCTGGATCGAAGGATATCGACCAGATCCTACTTGCAGGGGTGGGGAGCATTATTGTGACAGTGGATCGCTTGCAATGCTACAAAATTATGGGTATATGGACTGGGCCTATAAAAGGATTTTTAAACATAGCAATCGTGGTAAGAACTGAAAACATTCGTAATGAACTCAGTGCACAAACTATAGCGACAAAAACGCTCAGAAAACGGATACGCATTGTAAGGAACAGAGGAACAACTGTTTCAGGTTTTTGATACGTATGAAGACTTTACGAGTGTACTGTGACATGGTTTGCTGTGGCGACAGTGAATTCAGTGACGCAGTAACCAGGTCTCGGACACAGAGACCCACACTTCACGGAGACGACTGCACGACACGTCTCGTCTCTAGAAGTGCCCGTCTACAAGTGGGCTCTGGTACGACTCCAAAAACCGTTGACCTTCCTTGGCTCCATAAAATCTGGCTCCAGACGGATTGCCAACTCAATGGGTGCTGTAATAACAGCAGAAGAATTTGTCTCTATTGTGTTTCCTGAAAATGCCAATGTTGCAGGAGACCTCAGACTGACAATATACCTGTCTTATACACAGGGTTATGAACTTAACCTCTCACTTCTGTCTCAAAAACCTGGCGTTGTGCAAAATTCGTTAAAATACGCGACCACGAATCACTTGCCGCGTCATAGTTTAAAAATATATCTACAAATACTTTACATTGCCTCAATATCACACGAAACGGTGGCACAAATGAATCAATATCGCGTAGTGATATATGAAAGTAATGTCATAGTATATTTCACGTATGGACCGCGAAGACAAAATAAGAGAAATTAGGACTTATAGATAGTCGTTCTTCCCTCGCTCCATTTGCATGTGGAACAGAGAAGGGAATGACTATTATTGCAACAAGACGCCCGACGACATGCACCGTATGGTAGCTGGCAAACTATGTGTATAAATATCTAGACGTAGGAACCTTCATTTCTTCCCATATACGGTACCGACATATTGCTCGAAATGGCGGTTTCAGAAAAATCATACAAACTCAACATCAAACAGACAATCGTTGGTGCAGCTGAAATGGTGTAGGTTGTAATGTGCTATATTCGTACCGAAATCCACAAGCAATCTGTTACAAGCGCAGTTCCAACATTGACATTAAGAATCATTGCGTTACTGAAAATTACGGACTTCGCACTGTTTTCACACATTCCGGTGTTATTATCTCTTAACATGCTAACACAGGCTACGTTTTAACAAAGGCCAAAACTGATTTTACTGTTCGACTGTGTGTTGTCATTGAATGCTTTGTTCAAAAGATAATCAGCAAATGAAATTCATCGCGTACTACAGATTGCATGGGCGCCATTAGGAGATGGGTGAAACACATCAAACAAAGAAACATGAGCATCCACGGTGGACAAAGTTTGTTATCTTCAAAGAAGAGTCAGCGACAGAGGTAAAATTTACGTTGCGTGTGCCCCAGGGAAATGTGTTGGAATTTTTGCTGGTGATATCGTATGTTAATTACCTTCTAGACAATATTAATAGTAACCTCAGACTTCTTGCGGATTATCTATAATGAAGTACTGTCTCAAAAAATCTGTAGAAGTATTCAGTCAAATCTTGATAAGATATCAAAATATTGCAGAGATAGGCAACTTGCTTTAAAAGTCCGGATATGTGAAAATTGTGCACATCACAAAACGATAAAAACATAGTATCTTCCACCTTCAGTATCATAAGCCGCAGCTGGAATACGCCAACTCATACAAATACACGGGTGTTGCGATTTTTAGGGGTTTAAAATGGAACGATCACATAGTCTGAGTCGTAGATAAAGTATGTTCATTGGTAGAATACTAGGAAAACCCGTAATGAGTGTGGTCGGGCACGCCGTTATAAACTGTTCACGAATACGATGTGCTGGCTTGATGTGGTTCGAGCATCGGCTTGTTCAAATGTTCAAATGTGTGTGAAATCTTATGGGACTTAACTGCTAAGGTCATCAATCCCTAAGCTTACACACTACTTAAGCTAAATTATCCTAAGAACAAACGCACACACCCATGCCCGAGGGAGGACTCGAACCTCCGCCGGCATCAGCCACACAGTCCATGACTACAGCGCCTTAGACGCTCGGCTAATCCTGCACGGCGAGCCTCGGCTTTCCTCGGTCCTTTTCGGAAGTACTCGATGCAGCGCCACATTTTATTCAGCATTGCAGTGGGGCACTTTTCGGTTGGCACGATTTTCTTCAGTTCAGCAGAATCGTGTCGTCAGCGCTGTTAACCGTTCGCTATTTGTTCATCGGATAAAGGAAGTTCACAGGTCCAGTGGCTGTTTGCAAAAAAGAGGCAGTCAAGCAATATATCGGCACAAATCTTTAAATATAAATGGGACTGACAATTAAAAAAGAATAAGAATTCTGAATATCGCATAATAGATGTACAGTTGCATAATCGACGGGAACTGCATATTTTTAATGTAACGACATCACAGCACTATGCGGAAATAATGTATAAAGATTTAGTTGGCAATGAAAGAGCAAAAACTTACAACTATCGACAGACTCATTCATTATTCTGAACATCAAGAAGTGCTTTTTTCTGAACTTGCAGGCTTAGAGCAGTTGATGAAATTGAAGGTACCAATAGTAAATTCTCTTGTCACACGCATTACTCCACTGTCAGTTGCAACAGTCTTCGTACGTTGGTTGACAACGGGCACGCTTTGAACGATCTTTCAATTTAAAACCGCTATTGTCAATTTATGAAGGAAAAAGTAGAGCAAGAACAAAACTTAGAACATCTGGAATGGATTGCAGGCCTCGTATTTTATGTGTACTTGACTGCACTCAGCCCAAAGTAATACATTACTAGGTGAGAAACAACTTGTTTCTGGTTTGATGGGGATATGATTAAAAAGCAAACTGCATTCAGGAAGAGACAAATTGTGACAAAAGTGACTGTTCATTGCATAAGCTCATTGACGTTCAAGGAAGCATGAGATTTGAAGAAGATATTGTGCCCTTGAAAAATTACAAGGATAGATTTCTACATGTTCTGAGGACACTGGCTATCGTCCATCTGTTTTAGAGCTCTTTTCGAGATCGTTTGCCTTTTCAGTTGAAGGCGCTCATGTGCAGAAACAACTGTTCGATGTGCAGCCTAATTCCCGTTAAAAAACAATTCTTTTACGTTACCGCCCAGGAGGTCTATGTTATATTCCTCGGGAAGAGATTCCGCAACCCCATAATGAGATTGGCAAGTGATAAAATATGTCGATCAACAATTTTTTCTATTATGAAAGTAAGTCACGATTAAGTAGCAACCTGGGTGTGAAAATCTGTGAAACTGTGTTCATAAGCTGACAGTTTATATCAGATAAAACTTACGTGATGTCTTCAGCACGCCAAATATAATTAAATAATACTGAAAAATAGTTTCGTTTGTGATATATGCTGTTGAGAAATATGAAATAAGAAATCTAGTCGTATGCATTGCCATCTAAATACTGCACTTTCGCAGTTTCCCCTCTTGCCCTTCCTTGTGCTCAGATAGCGTGGCGTGGTAGTGGAGAAAGAGTGCAGCCAGGCAAGAACTTTTCACACACGTGCCATAAAACTGCTCGTGAGCCGAATTCTTGGCCGTAGCTAGTCTACAAGGTAGACTTCTTCAAAATACTCGTCCGGCCTGTTCCAGAATACAGCTGCAGACTGTAACACCCGTGCAAAATAGGACTAACAGGGGATTTTGAACTTATACAAAGAAGGGCATGACAAATGGTCACAGATTGGTTTGACGCATGGCAGAGTTCCATGGGGATGCTGCCAAATTGAACTGGCGAATACTTGAAGACAGACGCAAACCATCCCATGAGAAAATACCTACAAATATTCCAGAACCATTTTTAAGTGATCAAACTAGGAATATACAACAATCCCCCGAGTATTGCTCCTCTAGGTCTCAGTAAGACAAAGTGAGACTAATTACAGTGTAATCAGAGGCATTCAGGCAATCATTCTTCTCGTAGTCCATATGTGAATGGAACCCTAATCTTGGGTACAACGCGAAGTATCGTCTGCCATGTACTTGACAGTGCTTTGCAGACTATGGATGTAGATTCAGATGTAGCTCTTCGAAACTGCCTGACTCGACTGCCTTCATAAAGCGCAACAAGGCAATAGTTGAGTTAATTAGGGAAGAGACGGGTCACTAGGAATAAATTAGCAGTGAAAAATCCAATAACACCTATCGCAAAGCGTGGAACGACTCAGAGCTTGGAATACAAAAACTTTTTTGGAGACAACTAATTCAGGGAACATCCATTACACAAATCTTTCTGAAGAGCTCTCAAAATGGACGAAAAGTTCTTTTCATGGGACTGAGATAAAAGATGAAATCTGATTCCATTATTATCAATCTGAAACAAAATCCTACAGTATGGAACGACACCATTTGAATTCTTTCTCAAAAGAAGGAAAGGTCACAGCAGTTTGCCGGAAATATTAGGAGCAATGTCTTCTAGGGTGCAAACGGCGGCATTTCTTGAAGTTGGGAAAACCATAAATTTCACCTATATTCATCTGTTGTATACTGCCAGGTAGAAAGATCACTCTCCAGCACAATAACGCTCGTCCTCATATTTCTCGTGCCAGTTATCAGATGCCGACCCAATGTTTCGATTCTGCAGGGAAGGGAATGTAGTGTAACCAATCTTTGTAACTGTTAAGTTTGAACTGTGAAATTAAACGAATTTTTGTATCTGTTTCAAGTGGATGGAGAGCGCCTTAACGTGACGTTGGCAGCATCTCCTGTCGGAGTGTGTTATCGCCCTCTGGATTGCACAAAAACAAATGGTATTAATATTGTTTAACATACACAGCAATAGCCGTTGTATGTTGTTAATGGGAAATGTAATGATGATTGAGTTAGTTCGTGTCCTGACCTCATACTTTTGTCATCAGTGTTATTGTTTGACATACGTTGTAATAAAATGCATCTGTGAATGTGAAAAGTTATTTACTTATCCACCAAGAATTTTAAAGTGATTGAATATTTTGAGAAGTTCTACGAATTTTAATTTGAAATGATCAAGAGAAAGTTAATTTTGAGGATCAAGTCTTGTTGAGACATTTTTTGGAACTTGTAGTTTGAAGTGAGTCAGCGATCTATAACTTCAAAGTAAGATCAGAGATAACATTTAACATTGTTAAATTCTGGAAAGGACGGAAATTTGTGCAACAGTTGACACGGAAGCTTGCAGAAAGTTATTTTGACTAGTTCAATGAAGTAATTGAAATTCCTTATGGCGCGCCCCTCTTGAGAGAAAGTGTGATACGGTTAAGCGAAATTATCATATATAACTGATAGAAAGTATTCATCAACTGTGTGTATGGTACAATTTATACTGGTGCTTTAGGCTAAGAAGAGAAAGAACTGGTGGGGAGGGAGCTGTGGCGCCGCAAGTGGGACACGAGGGGTGCAGAGTTTACCAGTGGCTCATCTCCTTCCTTCCCTTCAAATATGACCCTGAATTTTAACATGCCACAGATGCGTTTGATTTTAATAATAATAATAACAATAAAATATACAAAACGTGATATTATAGTAATTTGTTCAGATCAGTACTTAGCCATCGCTTTAACGTGACTTCTAAGCATTTGCAGTGCAGAGGAACACATAAGACTAATTAGGCCGAAAAACTGAAATGTACATATTTCAAGCTACAGGTTCAAGAATTATAACAACTAAAAATTTTTATATTTCGATGGTATGAAATCGAAATATGCGTTCATTGTTATCACCCACTCCGATTGTACACTCCAGTCGGTCTATAGCTAAGGCGTTTCTTCCAGTTGTTTTCGCCTACTTGCGTGAAAGTCAGTCTTTGTCTTGTTTTTTTCTTAGTGAAGGGTCTTTACCTCTCTGTCTCGCTCTTCTGACGTTCTGTGGTTCGCCGGTTCTGATTACGATTTCATGAGCCGTATCTGGTGTGTTGTTGGTAGGAGGTACCCTGAGCCTGAGTATGGTCACATTTACCCGGCTGTAATGCTACCTGCAGCCGGTCTCGCTTTCACTTGCACTAGCACTCACTCACGCAGCCGGAAGGTACCCAGTGTTAAACGGAGCTTGTAATTTTCTAGGACCCTTGCCGTTTGTGAAACTCTTAATTTTCATGATATCATATTCTCCTAAAGTTGACATAAAATCGGAAATTAAAATATGTGAAGGTATCTACACTTTCGGTCATGACCCACATTAACAATCATCTTAGACCCTAACCTGACCACTGTGGATATTCGGATAGTATAATCTTTCGCAGTCATCTTAGGGGGGCCTCACACACTCAATATTTATTGCGCAGTAGCAAGTATCGCGTATTAATACTGACAGTCAGAGATCGGTATTGATGCCCTAAGCAGTACGCTGAAGAAGACTTCTGAGCTTTAAAAACATTGACACTCGTTAAATATATTGCCAAATATATTGCATTGCTAAGAGTAGTTGGCTTCGCGCTGGTCCCAGATAATGCCATTTTGCCAAGCTCAGTATTCTGTAACCACGGCGGCACGCGAACCGTTTACAAACTTACCTGTTTCGGAGATGCTTCCACCCTTGGCCCGAAAATCAGTGATCATGCCCTTTTGGACGTCAGAAGAATCGCTCCATGGCCTCATAACGACAACGACTGAACTGCTTTGCCCGTTCCCTGGATATACTTTATACAGGGTGTTACAAAAAGGTACGGCCAAACTTTCAGGAAACATTCTTCACACACAAATAAAGACATGTGTCCGGAAACGCTTAATTTCCATGTTAGAGCTCATTTTAGTTTCGTCAGTATGTTCTTCCACCTACGCTCAATGGAGCACGTTATGATGATTTCATACGGGATACTCTACCTGTGCTGCTAGAACATGTGCCTTTACAAGTATGACACAACATGTGGTTCATGCACGATGGAGCTCCTGCACATTTCAGTCGAAGTGTTGGTACACTTCTCAACAACAGATTTGGTGACCGATCGATTGATAGAGGCGGACCAATTCCATGGCCTCCACGCTCTCCTGACCTCAACCCTCTTGACTTTCATTTACAGGAGCATTAGAAAGCTCTTGTCTACGCAACCCCGGTACTAAATGTAGAGATTCTTCGTGCTCGTATTGTGGACGGCTGTGATACAATACGCCATTCTCCAGGGCTGCATCAGCGCATCAGGGATTCCATGCGACGGAGGGTGGATGCATGTATCCTCGCTAACAGAGGACATTTTGAACATTTCCTGTAACAAAGTGTTTGAAGTCACGCTGGTACGTTCTGTTGCTGTGTGTTTCCTTTCCATGATTAATGTGATTTGAAGAGAAGTAATAAAATGAGCTCTACTATGGAAAGTAATCGTTTCCGGACAAATGTCCACATATATTTTCTTTGTTTGTGTGTGAGGAATGTTTCTTGAAAGTTTGGCCATACCTTTTTGTAACTTCCTACATACCCCTCTGCTGGTGCTGCCACTTTCCATCTGTCAGTGGTTATTGCACGCTGACGTCGAACATAGGCAATGGTTACATTAATGTGACTGGACCGTGTATATTGGTTTTGGCACCTGGTAGCACCATTTGGCACCTGACACCAGGTCCTTAATTTCATCTATTTCGTGGCCACAAACTCTGAAATTGACTTTCTTGCTGTTCCCATTTCTGCTACTTCTCATTACTTTAGTCTTTCTTCGATTTACTCTTAATCCATATCCTGTACTCAGTGTTCACCTAGTTCCGCAGATGACGTTATTCAAGATTTCCACTCAGGATAGCAATGTCAACAGGGAATCGTATCATTGACATACTTTTACTTTGAATTTTAATTCCACTCCTGAATCTTTCTTTTATTTCCATCATTGTTTTTTCCATGTACAGGTTGAACAGTAGGGGCGAAAGATTACATACCTGTCTTACATCCTTCTTAATCCGAGCACTTCGTTCTTGGTAGGCCACTTTTATTATTCCCTCTTCCTTCTTGTATATGTTGTATATTACATAGCTCCCCTGTAGCTTACCCCTATTTTTCTTAGAATTTCGAACAACTTGCATCACTTTACACCGTTGAACGATTTTTCCAGGTCGACAAATCCTATGACCGCCAACTCACAATCAAATTGTCACATCCATGGTCTTCACCAGTGGTCAATGTGACAACACATCAAGTTTTTCTTTCCCTTTATCAAACTAATACCAAATCAGGATACAAACTTAAAATTCATAGTAACCTCTCGTAAAAGGTATTATAGCGTTCTCCATGTTGAAAACAAATGTTCTCAATTCGTACCTTCTTCCGAAAGAAATCAATACGGTGATTCTCATTGGATACCGTATACTGTCATCCGACTGACAACTGTGGTGTAACATAGGCCGAGGCCTAGGTTCGGTGGGAATGTGTATGTTTGGGTGTGAGTTGGCACAGACAACGAAGATGATTGGGGAAATGGTAGATATGCAGACAGACAGATGTATCTGACTAGTAGCCCTTTCCTGTTACACCAGGCAGGCCGTGCGGGCAGCCGGCCCGCTGGGAGGACATGCATAAACGGCTCTCATCAAAACTGAGATATTTTCCTTTTATGGCCAGGACTATTCGCCACAGAGTTACACGTCGCCTCCACGTATGGGGTGCCAACCTCACAAACAACCAGCTTGCCTGTGGCAGGAAACAGCGCAGTCGGCAGGGCACTATTTTGCTACGCGAGGTCACGTACCCTCGCAACGCCTTGCAGATATCCATCCGCGCTTGGCTATTTAGACCACCGCCGGTCCGTGATAAGCCAGTTACGTCCAATGCCGTAGATCGGCAGTACCAACTCTTCGGTCCTGACACATCGACAGTTGATTTCATGTACTACCAATTGGTATTCCATGCGGTTTCGCATCAGCGCTCCACGCTGACAGAACCAACCCATTTGGGCCTCGTCTTCACCAGCTGCCCGTGTTTTTTGCTGTTCCCAGCAAGCGCAGTTGTTGTCCGTGGCTTGGCCACAGTGACCACAGACAGTAGCCGTGTGTGTGTCTCCATGTTATGTAGCTCTCATCATGATAACTCAGCCTGAAGAAACTTATGAAGATTTGTGCACTCTGGCAGGACAGGCCCAAGAACGTCTTCACGCCGCTGCATATCACGAATCTAGGGTACGTATTGGGTACGGTCGATTTCCTACTCATCCTTCCACAATGCGAGCTTGTGCTCCGTCTCTAACGACCTCGTTGTCGACGGGACGTTAAACACAAATCTTCTCCTTCTCCTCCACCTTAGGGTGCGTTGCGTAGGCGCGTCACACACAACGTCATAAGATAGACATCTCTGTTGTATGTAATTGTGTGGATATTCGTCCAAGGACATTATAATTGAGTTTCGTTAAGTTATTCTTTGAAAAGTGTCTTCGATCACTCCTTCAGTTTGAGGATACATTAAGTGGCCTGCAGCATAATTGCCTGGAGCCAAGATTAGGTTGGAATGTGGCGGTTTTTATGTGGTTTGGGGAAACCAACGAATCTGAATGGAAGAAAACTATACTGGCGTGTAGCGTAGCCCAAGGCCTAGGTTGCGTTGGACTGTGACAGTTTAATTGTTGATGATGATGATGATGACGATGATTTGTGGGGCGCTCAACATCGAGGTCATCAGCGCCCGTACAAGTTTCCATTTCCACCTCGCTGCTCAATTGGACGTCTCTATTGGTAGTGTTGACACACTCGTCCACCAGCTGAGGCACTGAAAGCTTTGTGCCCACTAGGTTCTTTGACGTTTAACGGAAGACCATCAAGAGCAACGAAAGACCACCTGTTTCGCCCAATGAAGGATGCTTTCAGCGGAATGCAGAACGTGGATGATAGGGAGCATGTTGATCCAGCAACACGTTGGCTCCGACGTCGACAAGCACAGAGGCCCCCACAGTAAAATGGCGTAAGAGAGTCGCATTGAACGAAGATAAGGTCATGTAGCAAAAATAGTGGGGAATAATATAATGTGTTGGAAACCTGAATATAACCTACCTGTTATGTGTTGCATCACTTAATCAACTTCCTTTGTTTTAATAAATACACTGAAGGACCAAACAAACTGTTACAGGCATGCGTAGTCAAATACACAGATGTGCAAACAGGCATTATACGGCGCTGCGGTCGGCAACGCCTGTATAAGACAATCCGTATCTGGCGCAGTTGTTAGATCAGTTACTGCTGCTACAGTGGCAGCTTATCAAGATTTAATGAGTTTGAACGTGGTCTTATAGTCGGCGCACGAATTATGGCACGCAGCATCCCCGATGTAGCGATGAAGTGGGAATTTTTCCGTATGACCATTTCACTTGTGTACCTTGAATATCAGGAATCCGGGAAAACATGAAATCTCCGACATCAACACGGCCAGAAAAAGAATGGATCCAACGACGTCTGAAGAGAGTCGTTCAACGCGATAAAAGTGTAACACTTCCGCAAATTGCTACAGATTTCAATGCTGGGACATCAGTGTCAGTGTGCGAACCATTCAACGAAACATCGTCGTTATGAGCTTTCGAAGCCTAAGGTCCACTCGTGTACCCTTGATGACTTCACGGCATAAAGCTTTACGTCTCACCTGGGCCAGTCAACACCGACATTGGATTGTTGATGACTGGAAACATGTTGCCTGGTCGGACAAGTCTCGTAAGGGTATGGAGACAACCTCATGAATCCACGTACCCTGCACGTCAGCAGAGGACTGTTCAAGCTGGTGGAGAATCCATAATGGTGTGGGGCGTGTGCAGTTGGAATGATATGGGACGCCTGATAAGTCTAGATACGACTCTGACAGGTTACACGTACGTAAGCATCCTGTCTGATCATCTGCATCCATTCGTGTCCATTGTGCAGTCCGAGGGACTTGGACAAATCCAGCAGAACATTGTGACACCTGACTGTTCCAGAATTGCTACAGAGTGGCTCCAAGAACACTCCTCCGAGTTTAAACACTTCCGCCGGCACCAAATCCCCCCCCCCCCCTACCCCACAGACACGAACATTATTTAGCGTATGTGGGGTGCCTGTAAACGTTATGTTCAGAAGAGATCTCCACCCCTCGTACACGTGAGGATTTATGGACAGCCCTGCAGTAATCAATCTGCCAGGAAGTTTCATATCAGCGCAGACTCCGCTGCAGTGTGAAAATCTCACTCTGGAAACATCCCTCAGGCTCTGGCTAAGCGATGTTTCCGCAATATCCTTTCTTTCCGGAGTGCTAGTTCTGCAGGATTCGCAGGAGAGCTTCTGTAAAGTTTGGAAGGTAGGAGACAAGATACTGGCGGAGGACGGGGCGTGAGTCGTGCTCGCGTAGCTCAGTTGGTAGTGCACATGCCCGCGAAAGGCAAAGGCCCCTAGTTCGAGTCTCGGTCCGCCTCACAGTTTTAATCTGCCAGGAAGTTTCAGTATTCCCTCCAGCACTACTTCAGACACTAATCTAGTCCATGCCGTGTCGTGTTGCGTCACTTCTGCGTGCTCGCGGGGGCCCTACGCGATATTAGGCAGGTATATCAGTTCCTTTGGCTCTTCAGTGTACAGTCTAAAACTACCATATTTATTACAATGGACTGTACATGTTCTACGTGAGCCTCGTATATTGGAGACCTAACCGATATTATACACACGAAAGAAAATTTGAACTACGCCTCAGCCATTTTGAAAGCCGTAACTTGTTAAGCCACCTGCACAAATTGTGACGCACAAATCCAATTCAAAAAGCGTGTCAGACCTGGGTGTTGAGTCTGGCCAGCAGCGCCGTCGCGAGTCCGCCCGCCGACCTCGTCGGGGGTTCGGCAAGACGAGCGGCGCTCGCAAAGTGCGGCAACGCCGCGCCCGCTGCCCCCGCTACAGCCGCCGCGCCCCCGCCCCGGCGCAGGCGGTAACCGCCCCCGCCGCCGCCCTCTATTGTCTCCTTCAATTAGTTTAATCCCCGGGACGGGACCTGAATGCGAACATCTGGATCAGCCGGCGCGGCGCGGCGCCCGGGCACGGTGGCGCGCCGGTGAGCGGTAAACATGCAAACCGGGTTATCTGTCTGCCCCAAGTTGGCGCTGCGGCTGTGTCAGCTGACGCCCACGGCCCTGATGCATATGGACCAGCCGACCCTCGTGGCGACAGCTCTTTCAGCGCGTTCGCACCAGCTGTAACCCCCGGTGACACAGCGCGGCACGGTGAGCCACAGCACGAAGCGAGTCGGATCCTTTAACAGCTCCTAATTCATTGGAGCCACCACATGTTTCATAGCAACTTTTTAATGAAGTTTATTTATTTTCCAGTGGAGTGTGAATCGGAATAATAATCTGTACATCGCACAGGTGACTTCCATTTTGTTGCTGGAGTGCAGCTCCGGATGACGAAATAAAGACGACTGGCTCTTGACATTCTGTATCTACATTTACATCTACACAGAGTGTCCCAGTTCCGCCAGGACCTGTATCGGTGTTGAATGTAGTCTCGCAGTAAGCTCTTGTTTTACCCCCATAAGCTATACAGTAGGTTACAAATGAAGCTTACCATCTCAAAGATGTGCCGGGATTAAAAAATGCGGTGGATTTTACCAAGAAATGTCTGCCATCACTTTCCCTAGCGCAACTAGAGACAACTTCCTTTTCTCTTCTTCTAAAGACATCCCGTCTAACGCGCTGCAGTCATGGACTGTGCGGCTGGTCCCGGCGGAGGTTCGAGTCCTCCCTCGGGCATGGGTGTGTCTGTTTGTCCTTAGGATAATTTAGGTTAAGTAGTGTGTAAGCTTAGGGACTGATGACCTTAGCAGTTAAGTCCCATAAGATTTCACACACAAAGATGTCCCGTAACCGTTATCCCGCTTGGTTTTTTTTTTCCGAAGGTCACGAGCACTAACTCCTGTAAGACAAACAGTGTATAATAATGCGACAAGTGGGTAGGTTTAAATGGTAACCGTACTGAGAATCGTAAAATATTAGAATACCAACTAATTTTGTTTTATTTTATTAATCGCAAAATTAGTAAAAAGATTTCTAGAGCTAGTCTCTCGCTGATATTCAAAACAAGATTCCCGGTCACAGAATGAGATTTTCACTCTGCAGCGGAGTGTGCGCTGATATGAAACTTCCTGGCAGATTAAAACTGTGTGCTGTACCGAGGCGCGAATTCGCGATCTTTGATTTTCGTGGGCAAGTGCTCTACCAACTGAGCTACCAAGCACGACTCACGCAACTTTCTTATAGCTTTACTTCCGCCAGTACCTCGTCTCCTACTTTCCAAACTTCACAGAAGCTCTCCTGCGAACCTTGCAGGACTAGCTGTGGTGTCACCGCCAGACACCACACTTGCTAGGTGGTAGCCTTTAAATCGGCCGCGGTCCGTTAGTATACGTCGGACCCGCGTGTCGCCATTATCAGTGATTGCAGACCGAGCGCCGCCACACGGCAGATCTAGTCTAGAGAGACTCCCTAGCACTCGCCCCAGTTGTACAGCCGACGTTGCTAGCGATGTTTCACTGTCTACACGCTCTCATTTGCGGAGACGACAGTTTAGCATAGCCTTCAGATACGTCATTTGCTACGACCTAGCAAGGCGGCATATTCAGTTGCTATAATTACTATCTTCAAGAATGTATTCTGAACAGATGATATTGTGAATCATGTACCATCAAGAGCGACGTTCATCATTAATTGATTACACTTAAGTATCAAACTAATTACGTTCGCTTTCTGAATTCTCATTCCTTGTCAAGTTCCAGACCTCACGTTAGTATAGTTCTTCCCTCCTCACGCCAGCCTGCGTGAGCTAAAACGCGTGATTTCGGCCTCCACTCGTAACACGGTGTTGGCTCTTCTGTTAACACAAAACTAGCACTTCTGGAAGAAAGGATATTGCAGAGACATGGCTTAGCCACAGCCTGGGGGATGTTTCCAAAATGAGATTTTCGCTCTGCAGCGGAGTGTGCGCTGATATGAAACTTCCTGACAGGAGAGCTTCTGTGAAGTTTGAAAAGTAGGAGACGAGGTATTGGCGGAAGTAAAGCTGTGAGGACGGGGCGTCAGTCGTGCCTGGGGGAGCTCAGTTGGTAGAGCACTTGCCCGCGAAAGGCAAAGGTCCCGAGTTCGAGTCTCGGTCCGGCACACAGTTTTAATCTGCGAGGAAGTTTCAAGATTCCCGGTCATTGATCATTAGTTTCCGAGCACAGCAAAAAACCACAAAAATGCTTAACACGATCTTAAAATGAACGTGAGATCGCACAAATATGTTTTCAGAGGCAACTTTAACAATTAATTCCTTCTTTATACGGAGTTGCGCTTCGCACTCTAACATAGACTGCTTTGAACTAACGAAACATTGCACAAGCCCGTCGTCCGAGGCAATTTCTCAACGATCTGTTCCGTCTTTACATCAAATCAGATTTCTTTCACGGATTCATGTACTACCTGCTTGGAAACTGATCATAGACTGTCTATGAGCTATCTTAGCAGCTTGGTGCCTGCCCTCGCAGGGCAGACTTATGATTAATCCATCCTTTACATCAACAAGCACTGATAGTAACTAAAATTTGCAATTATCACTTCCTGATAAATCGAGTAATATCAAAATGATTACTCAGAAGTTGTCAGTGCAAGTAACGTCATCAGCACGATTTGAGCTGTATACTAATATTTAAACAGTAAACACAAATAGTAAAGGATTCGGTTCTTGATGCCCATCGTGATAGGTGAATCCCCAATGTCTCTCTCTGCTTTAGCACAATACGGCTCTTCCTCGTCCGGCCGTTCTCATGCTGTGTGACCATTTCAGCAGCATCGTAACTGTGTCCTTTGTTGCCAACTTCAGTTCAGGGAACAACCAGAAGTTGAATGTGGCTAGATCTGGCGAATATGGCGGGTGATCGAGGACTGAGCAATTTGCTGGCCACACCTTCAACTTTGTGAACTGTGTCGTTGTCGAGAAGGAGCGACCAGGAACCTGGCTCTGGGTGTTAAGGTCCAGTTCGACGAATCCTCGCCCACAAGCTATGGAATACTCAGAAACCTTGAAGTTGCGTTACTGCTCCACCGCCGTTTCCCGACAAGTGTCAGTGTCACGGTTAGGATACCAGCTGCAGTGAAGTAGCACTTACACCCTCTACAGAGCTGTTGCTGAAACTACGAGTATCGTAACGCTTCAGTTCACCATGAGATAGCGTTGCAGTTTGGAATTTCACACAAGCAGTCCTAACGCAACCGAGACACACTGTGTATAGCCCGCAAGCTATCGTAAAGTTTGTGTGGCAGTGAATACTTTGTATATCACTGTCATTTCACCCTTTTTCCTGTCGCATATGGTTAGCGGGAAGAACGATTACCGGTAAGCCACACAGTGAGCTCCAATGTCTCTAATTCTATCTTCATGATCTTTTGGCGAGACATATGCAGGAGGGAGGGAGTATCGATTGACTCTTCTGGAACCATACGCTGTTAGGATGTTAACAGTAAACTACACAGTAACGCAGAATTCCTCTCTCGCAGTGCCTGCCACTGGAGTTAACGGAGCATCTTCGCGACGCTTCCGCATTACCTCTCTCAATTCTGTCTGGTACACTCCCAGACAGACACACAATATTTAAGTAATGGTCGATCAAGGATTTCGTAAGCTATGTCGTTTATGGCTAGACTACATTTCCTGAGGATTTTCCAATGTTTTCTCAGTCTCGCATTTGACTGATAAGCGATTAGTGTTGTACGCTCGCTGCACCTTAAATCGTGGCAGAGGAAGGCAGACGGCACCTTGGGCCACAGTGTGTACAGGAAACCAACACACACTGACTTACGTCTACAGGCTGACAGCTGCCATCACCCAGCACAGAAGCGTGGAGTGCCGAGAACACTCGTACACCGAGCCAAAATAGTCTCTGAGCCAGACAGCCAGTCAGCGAAATTATAACATCTACAAAGAGTGTTCGCAGACAACGGATACTCCACCAGGGACATCCGCAAAGCGCTCCATCCCACCAGACGACCTGAGGCAACAGGAGAGGAGCAGGAAGAAGAAATCAGGAAAGGTGCCTTTCTACCGTATGCTGGGCCTATATCTGAATAAACACAATATCAAGAGTGTGTTCTGCACACCTAACAAGATAAGGACGCTCCTTGGAACTGTCAAGGATGATTTTGGGTTAAGGAAACCTGATTTTTACCATATACCATGTGAATGTGGGATGTCTTAAATCGGTCACACTACCTGAACAGTTGAAATAAGATGTAAAGAACACCAAAGACATACCAGGGTACGACAGTAGCTAAATTTGCAATACCAGAACATTGCCTGGGCTTTGAGCACACCATAGATTACGACAAAACCAGGATCCTGGCTCAGAACCCCTGATTCTGGGCTAGTGTCACTAACGAATCGATTGAAATCAAGATGGCGCAGAATATCAGCTTAGTAATGCGTGGAATCCTGCTTTGGAACTACTACAGAAACAACGGAAGGAAGTTCCCTCCTCCAGGAATGAACTACAGGGGTCCAACGGCGTAAGTAACGCAACAAAACGGCATACGCGATACCAGGCGGCAGCAAGCTCCTTGGTGGATGGCCATCATAATATGCAGCTCCAACAGCAGCCGGATGCCGCAGGAAGTGCACCACACAGGCGCATACCGGGTTCAGAAGGCCAGGAGAATGGCTCGGCCACGAGAGAAACTCGCCGCGGTCGCGGACAGCATAAGGAACTTCACCATAGCCATGATAGTGCTAGGACCGCGCCTATCGGGCTCGGACCCAATACGGAACGCCTTGGGATGTCCGCTGCCTCAGAAGACAGCCGCAACAGGCGCGAACCGAAGATGGAGAGCCTAGAGACATACCACCGCCAGAAATGGCCACAGTAGGCACGCACGGCATAGGGAGCGCCACACACCGCCCGGGCATAAATATAGGACAAGGTCAAATCGTCAACCTGTTTCAGGGAACACCTGATGGAGACGCCGAGTTACGACGTCGAAATATCGTGTTGGGAAGACGTCGACCACCGGCAGTACACCCGATTCTATGAGATGACAACAAACTGCCGGGAAAGCCCTAGAAATTATATTAGTTTCACGTGTTTGTGGAATCTATGTTCATTCCCTAAACTGATTAAGAGTGCTGTTAGCTAGGTTGTTCCCTTTAAATTTGATCTGGACGATTCAATTTTCGTTTCCCTTCGGAACCCTGCCCGAGATTGTGCTCCATCTCTAAAGACCTCGATGGAATATTATACGCCAACGTTCGTTCCTTTACGTATCTTAGCCCTTTGCAGTTATTTTTGCGAAAAATTATATACCTGTAAAAAATAGGCTTTCTATCACAATATACTTCCTTTAAGGATCTCTCAACTCCTATGAAATTTCGCAGATAAAAAGTAGTAGTACTAACCACACAGCATGATACTCTCCACTTTGCGTACTATGTCTTTCTGAAATAGTTTTTGTAATGCACAGAATCATTTTAAAAACGTTAAAAAGCTCACATTCCGAAGCACAGCTTATATACATCAGAAAAACTAGGAGTCTGACACCTTAACGTCACATACCAGTAACGCGAAACACGTGACTGTGAAAATATTTTTGTAATGCGTAGAATCATTTTAAAAACGTTAAAAAGTTTAAATTTCGAGGTAAAGCTTATATACATCAGAGAAATGCTGTAAATACATTTCCGTACGCCTCCATGTTCTGCTTGGCATATTGTTCAGCGTGTCCGGTGTAACAGTGCGAAATGCAGCCTCAACAGCATTGCGCAGTTCTTTGATCGTCGCATAACGATGTGCAGACACATGAGCCTTAATGGCTCCCCAAACGAATTGTCAGATGAGGTGAAGTAAGGAATTCTTGGTGACCATTTCAAAGCAGTTAGTGTTATTGGTGAACCACGACCTATCCACGTGCTGGAAAGCGTTCATTTTGGAACTTGCGCACTGCAAGAGCGCCGGGAGGAGTCGCTCCATTTTGCCACAACCGTAAACGTGATATGAGGCCCAGTTCGTGACTGTAACATGTACGTATAATTGCGCCATTCACAGTCCCCTCTAAAAAGTACTGCCCAAGCAGATGTGATGTCATTGCTGCCCATATCATTACATGAGGCGGGTTCCTGTCCAACTCGATTGTGCAATGAGGATTATCTTTTACCAACGGCACTATTTCTAGCACGTGAGCTGCGACAAACGTCACATTATTCTGAAAATATGCCCTTGTCACGGTACAGTGCATTTGGAAATTGATTAACAAAGCACGGCATGCTAAACCTCGCTCTTTCCGATCTGTGTCCGACAACTCGTTTAAGAACGTCGGTCGAAAAGGTCTAACGTTGAGATTTTTTTCCATGTGATCTCGCACTGTTGTTCTCGGTATACCGAGTTCCTAAGCACGACTTGATAGGAGATCGTGAAATAGAAGCAAAGACTTCGGCACATGTTTCTGCTTCTGTCCTCTTCCTTCCACTGCACGGCCTGTCTTTAACACTGTCAAAGATAGAAGCACGTCTTTCCAAGACCAGAAATGATGCTTTTCACGAAGTAACGTTATAAAATTTTTTCTAGAATGCTCCCATAATCTGTGTCATTGTCTTCACTCGTGCTCCCAGACGCTTGTCACTAAGTGCTCTTCAATCGTGTAACAATGAATGCTCACATCTGCCACGTCTACAAATTAATACTCGATTGCAGCTGCGGAAACATGTAAACATGAATTCCAACAATTGATATCAACAACTGACAAGACATAACATACCTACCTCCTGCATAATACGATATGATACTAAACAATGGTTACAGGGGTACGGCGACTTCTCGCCCAGCCCGTACATCTGCTAAACAGTAGGCCAGCTGCAGGAATTGAATAAAGTACATTACGATGGCCTCTATATTTATCAAAATTTTAGACCATGTATAAGTCAATTGTGACTACACGTGCAAATTACTAAAAAAGTTAATCTCAATGACTGAACCAAAAACTTTAATGTACACGTTTAGATTAGAAAGAAGTGAAGAACAACAAGATGCCACTTCTGTTAACGAGAAATGAGGTTTATTCCCCTCGGTGTTTCTCATCACTGAAAAACAGACGGAACATTATTGTGTTCGTCTTTTACTGGGGTACGTTACTGAATTTTATTTCCAGGCACTGCATGACGTGTGTGGCTGTCATTCTTCATGTGCGAGAGTGCAGCATACCCAGGAATTTGGTACTGCTTTGATGAGCTGCAGCCTGGCAGCGCTGATTCAAGTAACTTTCAGCAAAGACTCTGCATGATTGTCGTCACTTGTACTCAAGACCGAAGTCGTGATAAATCTCCTCGCAAGTTCTGAACCTTTTCGCTTCAGGTGTAGCAGCAAAGTGAACTCCAGTAGGAGTACAACTATATATGCTCTCTCCCGTCGCACTCTGTGGAAATTGCTCTGGGGGTTCAAATGGTTCAAATGGCTCTACGCACTATGTGACTTAACATCTGAGGTCATCAGTCCCCTACACTTAGAACTGTTGTTGTTGTTGTGGTCTTCAGTCCTGAGACTGGTTTGATGCAGCTCTCCATGCTACTCTATCCTGTGCAAGCTTCTTCATCTCCCAGTACCTACTGCAACCTACACCCTTCTGAATCTGCTTAGTGTATTCATGTCTTGGTCTCCATCTAGGATTTTTACCCTCCACGCTGCCCTCCAATGCTAAATTGGTGATCCCTTGATGCCTCAGAACATGTCCTACCAACCGATCCCTTCTTCTGGTCAAGTTGTGCCACAAAATTCTCTTCTCCCCAATCCTATTCAATACTACCTCATTAGTTATGTGATCTACCCATCTAATCCTCAGCATTCTTCTGTAGCACCACATTTCGAAACCTTCTATTCTCTTCTTGTCCAAACTATTTATCGTCCATATTTCACTTCCATACATGGCTACACTCCATACAAATACTTTCAGAAACGACTTCCTAACACTTAAATCTATACTCGATGTTAACAAAATTCTCTTCCTCAGAAACGCTTTCCTTGCCATTCCCACTCTACATTTTATATCCTCTCTACTTCGACCATCATCGGTTATTTTGCTCCCCAAATAGCAAAATTCCTTTACTACTTTAAGTGTCTCATTTCCTAATCTAATTCCCTCAGCATCACCTGACTTAATTCGACTACATTCCATTATTCTCGTTTTGCTTTTGTTGATGTTCATATTATATCCTCCTTTCAAGACACTGTCCATTCCATTCAACTGCTCTTCCAAGTCCTTTGCTGTCTCTGAATTACAATGTCATCGGCGAACCTCAAAGTTTTTATTTCTTCTCCATGGATTTTAATACCTACTCCAAATTTTTCTTTTGTTTCCTTTACTGCTTGCTCAATATACAGATTGAATAACATCAGGGAGAGGCTACAACCCTGTCTTACTCCCTTCCCAACCATTGCTTCCTCGACTCTTGTAACTGCCACCTGGTTTCTGTACAAATTGTAAATAGCCTTTCGCTCCCTGTATTTTACCCCTGCCACCTTTAGAATTTGAAGGAGAGTATTCCAGACAACATTGTCAAAAGCTTTCTCTAAGTCTACAAATGCTAGAAACGTAGGTTTGCCTTTCCTTGATCTTTCTTCTAAGATAAGTCGTAAGGTCAGTATTGCCTCACGTGTTCCAATATTTCTACGGAATCCAAACTACTCTTCCCCGAGGTCGGCTTCTACTAGTTTTTCCATTCGTCCGTAAAGAATTCGTGTAAGTATTTTGCAGCTGTGGCTTATTAAACTGATTGTTAGGTAATTTGTCACATCTGTCAACACCTGCCTTCTTTGGGACTGGAACTATTATAGTCTTCTTGAAGTCTGAGGGTATTTTGCCTGTTTCATGCACTTGCTCACCAGATGGTAGAGTTTTGTCAGGACTGGCTCTCCCAAGGCCGTCAGTAGTTCCAATGGAATGTTGTCTACTCCGGGGAACTTGTTTCGACTCAGGTCTTTCAGTGCTCTGTCAAACTCTTCCCGCAGTATCGTATCTCCCATTTCATCTTCATCTACATCCTCTTCCATTTCCATAATATTGTCCTCAAGTACATCGCCCTTGTATAAACCCTCTATATACTCCTTCCACCTTTCTGCTTTCCCTCCTTTGCTTAGAACTGGATTTCCATCTGAGCTCTTGATGTTCATACAAGTGGTTCTCTTATCTCCAAAGGTCTCTTTAATTTTTATATAGGCAGTATTTACCCCTAGTGAGATAAGCCACTACATCCTTACATTTGTCCTCTAGTCATCCCTGCTTAGCCATTTTGCACTTCCTGTCGATCTCATTTTTGAGACGTTTGTATTCCTTTTTGCCTGCTTCATTTACTATATTTTTATATTTTCTCCTTTCATCAATTAAATTCAATATTTCTACTGTTACCCAAGGATTTCTACTAGCCCTCGTCTACTTACCTACTTCATCCTCTGCTGCCTTGCCTACTTCATCCCTCAAAGCTACCCATTCTTCTTCTACTGTATTTGTTTCCCCCATTCCTGTCAATTGTTCCCTTATGCTCTCCCTGAAATTCTGTACAACCTCTGGTTTAGTCAGCTTATCCAGGTCCATCTCCTTAAATTCCCACCTTTTTGCAGTTTCTTCAGTTTTAATCTACAGTTCATAACCAATAGATTGTGGTCAGAGTCCACATCAGCCCCTGGAAATGTGTTACAATTTAAAACCTGGTTCCTAAATCTCTCTCTTACCATTATATAATCTATCTGATACCTTTTAGTATCTCCAGGGCTCTTCCATGTACACAACCTTCTTTCATGATTCTTGAACCAAGTGTTAGCTATGATTATGTTATGCTCTGCACAAAATTCTACCAGGCGGCTTCCTCTTTCATTTCTTACCCCCAATCCATATTCTTCTCTCCCTTTTCCTACTACCGAATTCCAGTCACCCATGACTATTAAATTTTCATCTTCCTTCACTATCTGAATAATTTCTTTTATTTGATCATACATTTCTTCAATTTCTTCGTCATCTGCAGAGCTAGTTGGCATATAAACTTGTACTACTGTAGTAGGTGTGGGCTTCGTGTCTATCTTGGCCACAATAATGCGTTCACTATGTTGTTTGTAGTAGCCTACCCGCATTCCTATTTTCCTATTCATTAAGAAACCTACTCCTGCATTACCCCTATTTGATTTTGTGTTTATAACCCTGTAGTCACCTGACCAGGAGTCTTGTTCCTCCTGCCATCGAACTTCACTAATTCCCACTATATCTTACTTTAACCTATCCATTTTTCTTTTTAAATTTTCTAACCTACCCGCCCAATTAAGGGATCTGACATTCCACGCTCCGATTCGTAGAACGTCAGTTTTTCTTTCTCCTGATAACGACATCCTCTTGAGTAGTCCCCACCCGGAGATCCAAATGGGGGACTATTTTACCTCCGGAATATTTTACCCAAGAGGACGCCATCATCATTTAATCGTACATTAAAGCTGCATGCCCTCGGGAATAATTACGGCCGTAGTTTCCCCTTGCTTGTAGCCGTTCGCAGTACCAGCACAGTAAGGCCGTTTTGGTTATTGTTGCAAGGCCAGATCAGTCAATCATCCAGACTGTTGCCCCTGCAACAACTGAAAAGGCTGCTGCCCCTCTTCAGGAACCACACGTTTGTCTGGCCTCTCAACAGATACCCCTCCGTTGTGGTTGCAACTACGGTACGGCTATCTGTATCGCTGAGGCACGCAAGCCTCCCCACCAAAGGCAAGGTCCATGGTTCATGGGAGGAGACTTAGAACTACTTAAACCTAACTAACCTAAGGACATCACACACATCCAGGATTCGAACCTGCGACCGTAGCAGCAGCGCAGTTCCAGACTGAAGCGCCTAGAACCGCTCGGCCACCGCGGCCGGGTCTCTGGGCGTATCTTTATGTTAGATTCGTCATATGGCCTTCCATATTATTTGTTAACTCCTTTTTTTCCCATACCAAAAATCACACGCACTTGCTAGAAAAACCTTCCCTCTACAAGAATTCCAGAGCAACGCTTAGTTTTTCCATATCTTTCCCAGAACCTGTAGCCTACATGTCCTGTTGGACTAACAACTCTACAAACTGTTGGTCCTCAAACAGACCTTTGGTGCTCCATCCATCAAGCATATCACTGATGAACTGCAAACGAACAAATAAGAAAATTGTCCCACATCGAAAGTGGCACTCGAAGAGATTTACCTATTTCATAATTTACTGTAGAGACGCTTAAGGCGAGTCCTTATCAACAGCAAGTGAATCTTTAGCAGGGATTTGTGTTTGATAAGTGAATTTTAGGATTCTAGTTCTGGTATAACACCTTACCAGTTTGTGTACGTGGACATTCACGGGACGTTTTCATTTGAGAGTACAGACCCAAGTTCAGACTTCGCTCTTATATAGTATTCTCGGTACTTTGCACTATTCACTTAATTATCTACAACACTTTCATTTTTCATGTAATAACCACTTCGTGGATAGCCTAACGCTATTTCTACTTCAGCATCAACGCCCATACTTGTGTAACATCACAATAGGTGTCGTAACATGATCTAAACAATGAGTGGTGCAACTAATAAATCTCAGCCCCAACAACAGCATGCCTGTAGAAACAATATTTATTTACACATTTCTTTTTTTTTCATTCTTATGTGCACGTCCTGTGTCCTGATTTCCATTTTCACCCTTCCTGAAAGTGTGTGGTCAAGTGTGAATGATTTGAATGCAGCAGCAGACGCACCGGAGAAATGGTGGGTTTCTTAATCTTCTACCAACCTCCACGATGTCGGTGGAAGACAGAGAGCAGGAACAGGAGAGCCTGGCCAAAGATGAGTAAAGCCAAACGTTTTCCTACCAGACGCTGGTCATGGGTCTCCCCCACCACCTTGGGCGGTTCGAAAAGAGCTCCTCGCGATGGTTACAGGTTGAGTTGTTCTGAAGACATTGTTATTCTCGTATGAGAAAGCCATAGGTTCGTATATAAATGTACCAGGAATGGTTTGTCCATCTATTAAATACCAAAAGATTACTGTTAACATGCGAAATATTAGTCACAAATAAATACTTTATCATTTGAAGCTATTTCCGTGATCGTTAATTTATTTTCAGTACATCTGGAAATAGTGTCACATTGGTAGTATTGATGATTACGCTCCTAAAATCCAAAGTTCTTGGCTAACGTTTAGCTAACGGTACTTAGCTTTCTCCTACTGCTCAACAGAATATCATAGCGTTATCCTTTGCGACCGTAATAAATTCAATCAGTGAAGGAATTGTTCCTTAATATTTAGATGGGCCTAAATGTATTTCAAATAACGGGCAAACCTATTCAGAGAAGGTTACGTCGCCAAAGAAAAATAAGAGCGAATGTGGACAGGATGTGTCATCATTTTTTTTTTTTTTTTCATCAGTCTACTGACTGGTTTGATGCGGCCCGCCACGAATTCCTTCCTTGTGCTAACCTCTTCATCTCAGAGTAGTACTTGCAACCTACGTCCTCAATTATTTGCTTGACGTATTCCAATCTCTGTCTTCCTCCACAGTTTTTGCCTTCTACAGCTCCCTCTAGTACCATGGAAGTCATTCCCTCATGCCTTAGCAGATGTCCTATCATCCTGTCCCTTCTCCTTATCAGTGTTTTCCACATATTCCTTTCCTCTCCGATTCTGCGTAGAACCTCCTCATTCCTTACCTTATCAGTTCACCTAATTTTCAACATTCGTCTATAGCACCACATCTCAAATGCTTCGATTCTCTTCTGTTCCGGTTTTCCCACAGTCCATGTTTCACTACCATACAATGCTGTACTCCAGACGTACATCCTCAGAAATTTCTTCCTCAAATTAAGGCCGGTATTTGATATTAGTAGACTTCTCTTGGCCAGAAATGCCTTTTTTGCCATAGCGAGTCTGCTTTTGATGTCCTCCTTGCTCCGTCCGTCATTGGTTATTTTACTGCCTAGGTAGCAGAATTCCTTAACTTCATTGACTTCGTGACCATCAATCCTGATGTTAAGTTCTCATTTCTACTACTTCTCATTACCTTCGTCTTTCTCCGATTTACTCTTAAACCATACTGTGTACTCATTAGACTGTTCATTCCGTTCAGCAGATTATTTAATTCTTCTTCACTTCCACTCAGGATAGCAATGTCATCAGCGAATCGTATCATTGATATCCTTTCATCTTGTATTTTATTTCCACTCCTGAACCTTTCTTTTATTTCCATCATTGCTTCTTCGATGTACAGATTGAAGAGTACGGGCGAAAGGCTACAGCCTTGTCTTACTCCCTTCTTAATACGAGCACTTTGATCTTGATCGTCCACTCTTATTATTCCCTCTTGGTTGTTGTACATGTTGCATATGACCCGTCTCTCCCTATAGCTTACCCCTACTTTTTTCAGAATCTTGAACAGCTTGCATCATTTTATATTGCCGAACGCTTTTTCCAGGTCGACAAATCCTATGAACGTGTCTTGATTTTTCTTTAGTCTTGCTTCCATTATTAGTCGAAACGTCAGAATTGCCTCTCTCGTGCCTTTACTTTTCCTAAATCCGAACTGATCGTCACCTAGCGTATTCTCAATTTTCTTTTCCATTCTTCTGCATATTATTCTTGTAAGCAGCTTAGATGCATGAGCTGTTAAGCTGATTGTGCGATAATTCTCGCACTTGTCAGCTCTTACCGTCTTCGGAATTGTGTGGATTGAAGCAAAAGAAAGAATAATAATCAAAAGAAGCTCCTGCCAGCGAAAGTAAGTAACCCTCAATAGGCTGCCACTCAATGAATAGTAAGATGCCAGTGATGAGCTACACTTGGTAATTTTGTACTGTTTTCTCTGCATTGGGGATTCGCGAGCTAGCCTAATGACTACGGAACCTTACAGACACAACTAGTATAGGACTTGGATCTGTGACCTATTGAGCCGGATATTTCATACAAAAAGACTGTAAGACATAAAAAACTATGCACCACGAATGGACCATTCGAATGGGACGGAAATAGGTGTATTTGATGTACATGTACAGACGAACAAATTATTATAATTTCGTAAAAACTTGGTAATTATTCAAGAGAAAGAGCTTCACAAATTCAGCTTGTCAATAACGCGTTGGTTCACAACTAGCCTTTGTGCAAGTAGGTATTGAGCTTGGCATGGACTGACAGAGTTGCTAGATGTCCTCCTGAGGGATATGGTGCCAAATTATTTCCGACTGGCGCGTTAGATCATCAAAATAATGATATAGTTGGAGATCCTTGTTTGTAATGCTCCGAACATGTTCAATTGGGGAAAGATACGGCGGTGACCTTGCTGGCCAGGGTAGGGTTTGATAAGCACGAAGACAATCAGTAGAAACTCTCGCTGTCTGCAGGTGGCATTATCTTGCTCAAATGTAAACCCAGGACGGCTTGCCATGAAGAGCAACAAAACGTGGCGTAGAGGATGGTCAAGATACAGCTATGCTGTAAGGATCCCGTGGATGAAAGCCAAAGATGTCCTGCCATGAAAGCAAAAGACATTCCAGACCACCACTCATGGTTGGCCGGCAGTATGGCGGCCACAGTCAGATTTGTACCTCATCGTTATCAGTGGCATCTCCAGACACGTCTTCGCTGGTTATCGGGGATCAATTCAAAGCGGGACTCATCGCTGAAGACAATTCTACTCCAGTCAAGGAGATTCCAGGCCGAAGCGAGGACCAGGAAAAGCCCCGGACAGCCATGCGTCCCGACAACCAGGAGTGATAGTCTGGAGTGCCATTTTCCGTAGCACGACTCCTTTGGTTTTCATCCCTAGCACCTTACAGCACAGTGGTACGTCGACAATATTCTACACCCGGTTGTGTTGTCCTACATGGAAGGAGATTCTGGGTTTTTATTTCGTCGCGATAATGCTCGCCGCGCACGGCGAGAGTCTCTACTGCCTGTCTTCGTCCTTGCCAAACATTACCTTGGCCAGCAAGGCCGCCGGATCACTCCCCAGTTCAGAATGTTTGGAGCATTATGGTCAGAGTCCTCCAACCATCTCGTGATTTTGAGGATATAACGCACCAATCTGACAGAATTTGGAACACTATCCATCAGGAGGACATCCATGATCTCTGTCCATCGTTGCCAAGCGAAATAATTGTTTGAATATGGGCCAGAGGTGGACTAACGCCTTATTGACTTGCTCAATTTATGAAGCTCTTTCTCTTTAAGAAATCTCTATTTTTTCTAAAATAGTGAAACTTCTATATTGAAATTAATGTGTCTCTACGTAAATTGCTGAATGACAGAGAAGATGAAACTTCTACGTTATTTGATTCTTGAACAGCTGAGGAAATCTGAACGTACTGAGCCTACTTTCTCTTCACTTTTTCTTATCATGTCAACACTGATCGACAATATTCTAGCGCAATGCAATCTGACCGCTCGAAAAAAATTACAACCTGACTTCAAATAATTGATACAAAGAATGGCGCTGAATAAGAAGCAATCCTGATAATAACCTATACATTTCATTAAGCACTAACCTTACAAAAATCTTCATTACGCGAACTACTGAAATACAGCGGGCCTCAATACTGGCACCTAAATAAAAGATTCTAACTACTAAAGCCACTAACTACTAATAGGCATGCGGTAAGCAAAGGAAAAATTTTGTTGCACACCAAACAATGTATTTTTACCTTAACAGTATGAACCGAGTTCGAACACGAATATAAATCGTCATTGACATCCAGTAAAAAGATATATAATCATGAATAATTTTCAATGTCCAAGACGGATACTTGCAGATCGTTAGCCTGCGCTAACACTTCAGACCTCTACCTTCCATAAATGCTAACTTCTCACATTTAACATCCATCACTGCTGGCTGTTCACCTCCAACTGCCCAACAGTGCTTCCATCACTGCTGGCGACTAACTTCCAACTGCCCAAAACTACTGGCGATAAACTTCCAACAGCGAGTCCAACCAGCTGCAGAGTCTCTTACACAGAAAGCGCAGTCAGAGATCCAATGGAAAGCGTTACACAGCGCTGCCAACACAGAAGCAGCCCACTTACAATAGTAATCATCTGTTCGTATGTAGATTTATGTCATATCTACCGATTTCCTTCTCATTCGGATAATACCTTCGTGAACAGGCCATTTTTTGTCTCAGAGTGTATTTGGATGCTCCAGGAAATGTGGTTCCCATATTTCTGACTAAATATTCAGTTGAAATTTAAATAAGGACGGCAGAGCTACGTGAATTAGTAATTTATCACCTATTAGACTTAATCCTTTCATTTCCTATGACTACTTACTTTGGATCAACTGAGACAGTCCTGTATGTGTTGAAGGCACATTTTATTGTGCGCTTTAACACAGTTGCACTATTTCCGATCTCGTCGCAAATTATAGGAAGCGAAAGGTTATATACAACTTGTACCGAAACTAGACTGCAGTTGTAAGAGTTGAAAACTGTCAAACGTAAGCAGCAGTTAAGAAGGGAATAAGACAGGACAGTCCCCTGTACCCTATATTGCAAAATTTGTACATGACGCTAACAGAAAAGTACTAAGAACGGAAGAAGTAAAGAAGATATAATATGTAAGTTGCCAGCAACAAAGAAAGCTTTTATGAAAAATACAGATATATTAGAAAGTCTTTTCTCAAACTCTTTCTCTGCAGCGCTGCCTGATAGGGAAGTCATAGGTGAACAACAAATAACTTTTATTTCAAACACTTAAGATCTGTAAACTACAGAGAATAATCATTCTCTGCTTTGAGACTGTAATTATTATCTACATAATGAAATAATACAAAATGTTTTCTCTGTTGGTGACAGCAGTACTCACAAACTTTTGCCTTAGAAGTAACTTCAGTTTGGAGTATGTCTGGCTTGTGACACATAGTTAATTAAAGAGTTTGGATTATGCATATATTTAAGTAAACACTTAACGATAAGATGTCAATATTGAAATACTCAGTGCAACAAGTAAATACATATTTTAAATTAGAATTTGATTGTTCTATTGTCTATTAAATATAAGATACAATAATTTTGATAGGTTCACGATTAAATCAAATCAAAAAAGCACAGGCTTTTAAATTCTATGTTTAATAAATAAAAAGAAAATATGCGAATAAAACATAGCAGAGAAGATCAAAAATGAAAAAAATGAAATAGTCAAGAAAAATTGAACACTGTGATCAATTTAAACATAAAATAAAGGAAATAGCAAGGATATTTAGGATTGGAAAGAGGAAACTAGCAGAAATCGAGGAAAAGGTTTCAAAAAATATTAGCTATTGTTTTTTGTCAGACCTTTAAGAATAGACTGGAGGGATACCAAACCCCAAGTACTTGTTTCGTAAATAACCTGTCTTAAGCAACACTGAAAATTTTGGTCAGCTTCTTAATTGTTCAGAACAAATCCGTAAGCTGCACTCCACCCAAAACTCATTAAAATCTAGAAATGGATTTACCACTGACTATCACAGAAATTACAGAAGTAATTAAACCTTAAGAAAATACCAACTGATGGAGAAATTTTGAAACGTACCAAAAATAGATTACATTTAATCTTTGAATAAATCTGGAAAGCACAAAAAATCTCAGATGAGTGGAAGGTAGCCATGATATATTCACTAAATGAAAAAGACAATAAACAAGACGTTAACAACTACAGAGATATTTGTTTGGGACCAATAGCAGACAAAATATTTTCAAGGTTTTACTAAACAGAGCAGAAATAACGCTGAAGGTGAATACGAAGGTGTTTTTAGGAAGAGCAGTTCTTTTTCTGAAAAATATTTAATCTGAATCAATCATTAGCCACAGATTACTGAATTCGAAAGATACTGTAGTAATATATGCTCTTTTCCAAAATGCCTTTGATTCCGTTGACAGATAAACTATAGAGTAAATAATCTGAAAATTTGTTGTAAAGCGTAAATTAGCAAATTCAATTCGTGAAACACCTAGGGATATGATTTCTGAACAGAAATTTACGGGAAAAAATCTCAGCCCTTCGAAATAAGCAGAGATATATAGCAAGATCATGGCCTATCCCCGCTTCTTCTTAATTTTGTTCTAGAAAAAAAGTGAGAATTTGAAATGAAAAACTGAATGAGTATAATACTTCACCAATAAAGTTACGAAGCGAAAACAAAAATTTGGGGATAGACTGTATCGTCTTTGCAGTTGACTACGCTCTACTTCCTGAAAATGTGACATTAATTCTTCACAAGAAAAGGCCAGTAGGACCAGCTTAACCATTTCTGCATTAAAAAAATTACAAGTATTAAAATGGCAAAGAAATTTCTGAAAACAAATATTCGTCAAATTGCAAAAATTAAAAATTTATTTATCTTGCGGAGATAATACAAAAAACGGTTTGAAAAAGCTAATATAGATGAAAGGATACACAACAGGAGAAGGGTATATGGTGTAACTACAGACTTTAACAGCAAAAAATGCCTGTCTAAAAACGCAAAAACAAGGCATTACAGTACAGTACGGAATCCACAGTGTCTATCTGCAGGTGAATGCTTTGCAATAAACTACAATTTTAAGTCATAAGTGCTAGAAAGGCGATTCATTAGGAAAATAGGTTCACGAAAAGCTATGGAAGATAGGGAACTACATAGTAATGATAAAATTTATCGAAAGGTGAAAAAAAGTATTAGAAGTAATGGGAGAAAGAAGATATTTTTGGAAGTTTATATCGAATGCAAGACAGAAGATTAACGAAAAAGATTTACAAATATTTTTGGGGTAAGAAGTCAATAGCATCTCGGATCCGTGAGGTAAAAAAGTTTCAGAGAAAGTAATATAAAAGCTGAACAAATAACTGACAGAAAAGTTCGAAAAGTACTGAATACGGAAAGATTTTCAGTTAGGAGAGTGAAGAAAAATGAACATATATGACATTGTCAGAACAAGAGGAAGCAATCGTAAGCAGATAAGCAAATACAAAATTATAAAAAATTTTACTACTTTGTTTGCCACTTTTCAAAATTTTCAGAAATTGTCTAAATACAGTCTCAATCGCACTTGACGTTAAATCTTTTTTCTACCAGTGATGACGAGCTTAACTAACACTTCAGATCCTGTACAGCGTCGTAAATATTTTAAACGTTGAAACAGTCATGAAAATATTTTTGTTATAGTCAATAATTTTTGAGAGTTTTAAAAATTTTTACTGAAAGATTTTAAAATTTTTGTAATTTTATATTTGATTATGAAAAAAATTGATCTGCAGTGGCCAGAGGACAGAAAGAAAGAAACTTAGTGAACAGCTGAAAGAGTACTGAATCTAAACAACGACTATAATGAATTCAAGGTGTCACGTGGTCCTTCGTTGGCCCATCGGAGAAGAAAGTATAAATAATAAAGTTTATTAATTATTTGAAGAATGTTTTGTTTCACAGTTGCGTTTGAGGTTTAAAAAACTGTACAATTCTCTTTTACCTGGTCTTTATGTGTATTAATTGTACTTTCATCCTCTAATAGGTCGCGTCAGCAAACTAAATATAATAATTTTGTCTGCCAAAACTAATAAACAAATACTTAATGTACTTATGAAAAGTTTAAAGAGTGTGTAATGGAAAGAATGACAAGTGAAACTCTTTTGTGCTTCACGTTATGCTTGCTCTCCGACTCCTGCTATTTGGCCGCAGTTTCATTTAATTCTCTTCTAAACGTTTCGGAGCGTGTTTCTGCTTTCCATTTAAGGTACGGCACACAAACTTCCATTTAATGCGCAGAAAGTGGACGCAGAAGTTGAACGCACCGCGTTTCTGCTATTTAAATTCAGTGGGTTCGCTGTTTCGCCCAACGTCTGTTTTTGTGCTTAAGGAAACGGGAGCGAGCTTGTTTTTAGCATTACACAGTAAACACGTTGCCGAAAAAAAGATGCAGATTAGGAATCAGACTTCATATCGAGAGTGCTGTGTTAACTACGGTACTCTATGGGCAAGCAGGGATAATGTCTCACACAAAGGTCTGGAAAATTACTTTCAACACCATTCACAAATGAATTAACAGATGGAAATCAGCGAGTATTGGACAGAATTTATAGTTAACCTGGTTTATATGCAGTTAAATAATAATGATGTGAGAAAAATGCATTGAAGAAACGAAAGAAATTGTTCTTTCTAGATTAAACATTGTTAGACGCTGACCTCAGGAAGAAATAAAATGAACTAGAACTAAACTTCGAGTAATAGCGCCAGTGGGATAGGAAACATGCGCCTAAGTCTCGAGAAACTCGAAAATTTTTCGTTGCACTTCCCATGAGAGTCACATAAAAATAAACACGCTTGTTACTCCACGATTCTTCAACAAAAAGCGTACTCAGAGTCACTACGCAGCTTGTGTGTGTGTGTGTGTGTGTGTGTGTGTGTGTGTGTGTGTGTGTGTGTGGACTGTGTTTTGATTGCGTGTGTCTGTACATATATGTCCGTGCGTATATCTGAGAGAAGTAACAGTTAATTTTTGGGAAAGGTTTTGCATTATTTTACTACAGACTTTACACTTTTTTCAACTCGAGATGACAAAAGTCACAAGATACTTCCTAATATCGTGTCGGACCTCCTTTCACCCGGCGTAGTGAACCAACTCAACGTGGCATGGACTCAACAAGCCGTTGGAAGTGTCCTGTAGAAATACTGAGCCATGCTCCCTCTAAAGCTGTCCACAATTGCGAAAGTGTTGCCGGTTCAGGATTTCTGTGTACGAACTGACCTCTAGATTATGTCCCAAAAATATCCGATTGGATTCATGTCTGGTAATCTGGGTGGCCAAATCATTCACTCGAATTGTCCGCAATGTTCTTCAAATCAAGTGCGAACATTTGTGGCAAGGTGACACGGCGAATAGTCATCCGTAAAAATTCCATCGTTGACTGGGGATATAAATCCAGGAGTGGCTGTGTATGGTCTCCAACTAGCCGAACATAACCATTTCCAGTCAATGATAGGTTCAGTTGAATCAGAAACATGTAAATGTAATTAACGTAGCGCTTGAACCACCTCAGTTCAATTTCCTTGAAAAATCAATCTTTTAATTTAGTTTTATGTCAAGACATCTGAAGATAGAAAGTTGACATTTTAATAGCGCATGTATTTCAGTATAAAAACATTGTGAACAAGTTTCTGTAGAGTGAGGTTAAGTGCTTTCCAGAGTATCGATGTTTTTCCCACATTTAACATCCGCTGAAATTTTAAGGTACAGCGTTGAAATTGTAATATTGAACGTTACTATAGCATAAAAACGTGGTCACGATGGAAAAAGAAAAAAAACTGTCAGCCGACTGCCACAAATCAGGCCGCATCCGCAGTAAAATGTTGCGCAATCTTTTCAACGCGCCCAAACAGAAAGTCTGATTGACAGTCTGACCTTGCGGAACAAACTCTGAATGGAGGATTACTCTCACATCGCAAAAGCAAATCAGCATTTAAACTTCAGGTCTTCCACTGGCTTGATTGTTGCCTTGATTCAGCATCGTAAGCATAACACCAAGCTATGACACCTGTAATAATGTTTGAAAACAAGTTTGAATCATTTCAGGATTCTTCTTTCAAAGCACAGCCTGCTTCCCCGAAACGTTGTTTTTGTTCAGCAGTCAGCAACTGTGACAAAAATTTGGCAGCCACTCTTTTAATTCCCAATTCTGTCACAGTCCGTTGCACTGAATTGCAAGGCACTCCGGACAGCTTTATTTCTTCAATGGTCCGTTGCCGATCTTCGTTGATGATTACACGAATGTTTTCAACGTTTTCATGTGCTCGGTCTGTCAAAGTACAACCAGAAGGAGGTTTGTCATCAGCTGACATGTTACCAATTTAAACGGGAAAACCACTCAAACATTTAAGTTTTCCAAAACAGCATCGCTCATGTACGCCGTTTTTAACAATTCAGGAGTTTCTGTTCCAGTTTTTCCGAGAAAAAGTAGAATTTTACCGTCTCACGCTCTTCAGGAAAATCAGTCATTGCAAATACGATAATCATACGAAACAGTTGTGACTACATAAACTCTGCGGAAACTAGTCGTCACCTTCTTCAAAGATGGCACTTGGCTTATTGATTCCGGAATGTTCCCTCTATGCGCTCCGAACGGGAAAACGTGATACTACAAAAGCTCTTCCCACCAAAAAACTAGTTCGGTTTCTTTTGTGTCCCCTGCCCTATTTCCGAGTCTTTCGCAGCATCCTTGATTACGCTTTTTCCGGCTTTAAAGCTGCGTCAGTTCCATGGGATTTCAGACAGCTGTTACTGCAATACACAGTAGGATCAAATCACTGGCGGACAGTAATTTGCCGCATATCGACGATGCTGTGACAGCTGTCGAAAGCTCTAGCACACTAGTAGAGTAGACTTGTCTCTGATGTTTTCATATATCTGCTAGACTGCACGAAAATAATTTTCTCTCGACATGACAATCACAGCGGATAAGTACAAAAAAAGCTGCTCGGCGAACTTCATCCAGTAATATAAAAAAGGGTGGCTGTTTGAGGAAACACATGTCGCCCGATAGATAATGCGAAAACTGAGGAATTTATAATAGAGCTTCTTTGTACTTAAAGTTGCTTCGTGACAGTCAATTTTCTCTGGTCTCACAGCATCGAGATTGCATATTCATGTTGGCAATGCAAGGTCATAAATAACGAAACAACGTTTATGGATTTTTTTCGATACTTCTTGATAGAATCATTCCTTATTTAACGTTTAATAACAAGTATACTGTATTTGTTCTACTGACTTTTGTTTATTTCAAACTAGTTTTCGGCTTATTATGCCATTTTCAAAAAACAACTGTCTGTCGCCTGAAAGGGTCACTATTTCTTAGGTAACCAAATACTATAGGCAAAAAGACAATCATTTTTATAGAATGTTATACATTAAATTGTTTCTTAACGTTAAAATTACACTTCACAAATGTAGGGTGTTAAGCACAATAAATAATTAATCTACACATGATCACCTGTTAAATGGTTATAATGCTATGTCTTGACACTGGGTGATAAACTGTTAAACTGAACACTCTTCATTTATGTTGTGCAACAAACATGTTTTACGTTGTACATTTTTGTATGCAAACGTGAGTGGCTAGTGCTGAGTTGGACAGTTCTCAACCAATGTCATGACCTCACAAACTATGACACCACAACCATGTTACCTATAATACTGTAAGATTATATACTTTAATTGTTGTGTATAAGTACTCTGCATTGTCTAAAGTTTAGTTTACAATGCTAGAAAACATATTTTATGCGCAACGTAAATGAAGACTGATCAGTTTAATAATATCACAGCCAATATCAAAATTTAGCACTATATCCTTTTAACCTGTATTACTGTGGTGTAGATTAATTATCGTGCTTAACATTGTCCATTAAGTAAAGTGTAATTTCAACTTTAAGAAAAAAGTTTGATGCACAATACCATATGCAAGTGATTTTCTCTTTGCCTGTAGTATCTGATTACCTAAGAAGTGGTGTCCGTTTCAGACGCCAGTCAGTTATTTCCAGAAGATGGCATAATAAACCGAAAATTAGTTAAAAGAGAAAGAAAAACGAAACATCAGACTTTTTGGAGAAGGAGAGAAAAGATACTATCGGACTCTATTACGAGATCGATATCACCAATCATATGACATAGTATACGAAAACGTAGAAATTTTAATTAGGATGGCGATGAAATATTTGGATCGTATACGTTTTAAATAGTAATCAATGTCTTTACTAATAATCACTGTACCACTTCGCTTGGTAACGGTTGAGTCGCATGCACGACCAAAAAGGGCTTAAATAATAAGTACCAGTATCTTCGTAAAGGCTATGGTTTTTGAATTACATTTAATGATAACGTGATTATTTTAAAATGATGTACAATCTTTCCTCGCTTTCATAGAGCTGGTACAAATTTGAGGTAAAAAGGTGAGACGAGCAGCCGTGCATAGTGTTGTTCGGGATTTCAGCTGCTTCATTTAAAAATTTCACATGTAGAACACCCCTGACGAAAAGGCACTGCCTAAGACACCCCAGATTAACGTTAAAAAAGCTCCGAGACGAATTAGATGACGCTGAGACAAGTAATTTAAGCAACATGGCGACGCAAATGTCAGGAAATATCCCAAAAGTGGAAAATATTGAACATGTGACGTCGCCAGATGACGTGCGAAGCTGCAAGTGCAGCAGTTGAGCCTATCGGTCTGTCACATCTGATTATGCCAACCCTATTCACGTCGATGTGGCTCCCGGCCTAAGTGCCCGAATTAACGGCGTAGACTTAGGGTTCATGTTTCGCATCTGGCAGGCAGTATTTGTTTCATTGCGTTAGAGAGTTGAATGTTTACATTGATGTAGGACTTAATATTATATTTGCCAGTCTCGCGGTCTCCGTTGCTTTATTGCAAAGTACAGGCCAACAAAAACCTACCGAATTGCGTCATAAGTAAATAAGTATATGATTGCGAATTTCGCCGTTATCAGCAAATTATCTACATTTTCTTTACTCAACAGTCTATGAATAAGCAAAGAAGGGACAAAATGGTTCAAATGGCTCTGAGCACTATGAGACTTAACTTCTGAGGCCATCAGTCCCCTAGAACTTAGAGCTACTTAAATCTAACTAACCTAAGGACATCACACACTTCCATGCCCGAGGCAGGATTCGAACCTGCGAACGTGGCGGTCGCTCGGTTCCAGACTGTAGCGCCTAGAACCGCACGGCCACCCTGGCCGGCTTGCGGTAAGGACTCTGGGACGAAACTGCTGAGGTGACCAGTCCCTCGCTTACGCACTACGTAATCTAACTTAGACTAACTTATGCTACAGACAACAAACACACGCATGCCCAAGGGAGGCCTCGAACCTCCGACGGGAAGAGCTGCGTCAACCGTGACAAGACGCCCTAGACCACACGGCTGCCTGGCGCGGCCAACGCAACATGCAACTCTCCGCAGCTAGAGGACTCCAAATTGCAACGTGTAACATGGCAGTGTTTAACGTAAGTACGTCGGTGAGTAAGAAACAGCGTGCTGTGACCGAATTTGTAAGTGCAGTAAAAGTGCGTCCAACGCAGATCACTCGAAGAATGAAAGATATGTACGGTGATGATTGTATAGACGACTGTGATGTACGATGTTGAGTTGTTGGTGTTCATAATGAAGGAAACGGTGTTGCTAACCTCACTTGACGCCACCTGATTTTGATACGTTTCCAAAACTCAAAGAAGGCCTTCGATTACTTCATTTTCATAGTGATGAACCGGTGCAAGCAGAGATGAGGTTGTGGCTCCGTCAACAAAGTCAACCATTCTGCAGTGACGGTATCAACAAACTGGTCTCTCGTTGAGAGACGTGTGTTCGTCGCTACGGTGATATGTCGGGAAATAAATATGTAAACACGCAGGATAAAGAGGCAGAATGTTAATATAATGTGTTTTATTTAAAAAGCTTGAAGAGTTTTCACATAAATAATTCGGAGTCCTGGCTTTTCAGCGCGCCCTGGTACCTTGGTCTTCAAGATCACCTGATCTCTGGATTTTCATGTCTGGGGTCATCTCATTAGTGAAGCATATATCACTTCATACTGTTGCAGAACAATGCAGTGAACTGTACTTTTTCAAGATTTACGAGATGATAACGAACGATATGGCAGTATTTGCAAGAATTCGTAACTCACTGCAGAGAGAATGCACCTACTTTAACAGGTACAAGTGTACAGTAAAGTACAACCAGTAGGTACTGAAGGAAGCACTCCGCCTTCAGGCCACAAGTGTCCCATCCGACCGCCGTGTCACCCTCAGATGAGGATGCGGATAAGAGGGGCGTGTGTCAGCATACCGCTGTCCCGGTCGTTATGATGGTTTTCTTGGACCAGAGCCGCTACTATTCGGTCGAGTAGCTCCTCAGTTGGCATGACGAGGCTGAGTATACCCCGAAAAATGGTAACAGTCCATGGCGGCCTGGATGGTCACCCAACCAAGTGCCGGCCACACCCGACAGTGCTTAACTTCGCTGATCTCACGGGAACCTGTTGCCCAGTAGGTACTGAAGTAGTGTTATATTCATTGTTAAGGAAGATGTCCGAAGTGCTATTCGCGGTCTGCATAGCGTTATCGAAGTAGTCAGAACAACCTCGACAACACTGAATCGGAGAGTGACCTGGGCACCGTCATCTGCTGAAAGCCTCTTGAGTTTAGGTCTACCCAGAAGAGATCTCTGTGTGTTGTATACGAGAGTGCTAATTGGTGTCAACCTCTCATTCCGCTGGCAAATACTTGACATTGACTACGTCCAGTACGAAAGACAGGGTCGGCATAGGGTAGAGCGTCGGGTGTATGTGTGTGTGTGTGTGTGTGTGTGTGTGTGTGTGTGTGTGTGTGTCGCTGAGGCCTGTCGCGTCTACTTCAGACTCAATATTCTTTATTCGCATAAATATCTACCGCTTAAAATTTTGTTTCCCTCTGATTTTTTAACTGTTGGGTATCATTTAATTTGTATATTTAGCTGTTAAGAATATAAGTTGCAACAAGTTTGCAACACCTATCGATGTAATATTCGCTGAATGTGAATAACGACCGCTTTAAGTAAGCCGTAGGTGAAATTTGACGCCTGTTATATGGGGATTTTGCGCATCTTTGTAGCTGATCGGTCAGCGCGGCTGACTGCCATGCGGAAGACCAGGGCGCGATTCTCGATACTGCCAGTGACTTTCCCTGGATGGGATTGCAGCAACGGGATGCACTTTCACTCTCGAGTTAGTAGCTACCTGGCCGACTAGTAGAGGCAACAGGTCAAGAAAGTGAGAACGGCCGGGATACCAATGTGCTGACTCCACGCCCCTCCACACAGCATCCTATGACGCCACTGGCGGAGCACGATACGGCGGTCGGTCGGTAACGATAAACCAACCAGGGCCTTCAAACCAAGTTTACGTTTAAGTTTATATGGGGACATTAACGAAAAGTTTATGTGAAATTGTACTAACTAGGACAATATTTCACACTGACGGCAGTGGCGCCTCATTGACACACCTTTAAAAATCATCTCGCGAAAGGCTCATCTGCGGACCCATGTTTATTGTAATGTTCTTACTATACGCACCGCCGAGCCAAAACATTATGAACACCTGTTTAATAGCGCACTGTTGCTCTTTTCAAACACAGTACAACAGCGATTCTGGTTAGAATGATTATACAAGTCTTTGAAAGGATTCCATAAGTATGTAGCAACCGGATGTCTGCCCACGGGTCCAGCAATTCCTGCAAATTATTATATGGTGGTTTATAGGGTCGCAGCTGGCGCCCTGTATGTGTTCCAATAGGTACAAATCAGGCACATTTGCTGGCCAAGACATCAGTGTGAGTTCACTATAAGGCATTTTCACCCACTGACCTTACAACACGGACAGTCATCCTGCTGGAAGATGTCATCGGCGAAGGGGGAGCCTTCAAGTACGAAGCGACACAGGTGGCCCACTGTCTACATCTGCATACATACCCAGTAAGCAACCGTACGGTGCGTGGTGGAAGGTACCATGTACCTCACCTAGTCGTATCCTTTCCCGTTTCACTCGCAGCAGATAGCTCCGTATGGGCCTTAATTTCTCGTGTCTTCGTGGTGTCTGCACGAAATGTATGTTGGCGACAGTAGGGTCGATCTGCAGTCAGTTTCAAATTCCGGTTCCCTAAACTTTCTCAGTACTGTTCATCGAAATAAATGTCTTCTTCCCTCAGGTATCCCCCCTTGAACTCCTGAAGCATATCCGTCACACTTGCATGCTGATCGATATTACCGGTGAAAAATCTTGCTTCGATGTCTTTTTTGAATCAGACCTGGTGTGGATCCCAAACACTCGAACAGTACACGAAAATAGGTCGAAGTAGAAAGGATATAAAATGTAGACTGGCAATAGCAAGGAAAGCGTTTCTGAAGAAGAGATTTTGTTAACATAGAGTATAGATTTAGGGTCAGGAAGCCGTTTCTGAAAGTATTTGTGTGGAGTGTAGCCATCTATGGAAGTGAAACGTGGACGATAAATAGGTTGGACAAGAAGAGAATAGAAGCTTTCGAAATGTTGTGCTACATAAGAATGCTGAAGATGAGATGGGTAGATCATATAACTAATGAGGAGGTATTGAATAGAACTGGGGAGAAGAGAAATTTGTGTCACAACTTGACCAGAAGAAGGGATCGGTTGGTAGAACATGTTCTGAGGCATCAAGGGATCATCCATTTGGTATTGGAGGGCAGCGTGGAGGGTAAAAATCTTAGAGGGAGGCGAGGAGATGAATACACTATGCAGATTCAGAAGGATATCATGCGGTCTCCCTTACAGATGAACCACACAGTTAGCTAAAATTCTCCCTGTAAACCCAAGTCGACCATTCACCTGCCCTTCCACAATCCTCACATGCTCGTTCCATTTCATACCGCTTTGCAGCTTTGCACCCAGATATTTGAGCATACCCGTAATTCTGTATAGGAAAATTTCGGGTATTTTTTCCACTCATCCGCATTTACTTACATTTTTCTACATTAAGAGCCAGCTGCCATCCACCACTTTTTTTAAAATCTTATGCGATGTAACTAATAAGGTCATCAGTCCCTAAGCTTACACACTACTTAACCTAAATTATCCTAAGGACAAACACACCCACCCATGCCCGAGGGAGGACTGGAACCTCCGCCGGGACCAGCCGCACAGTCCATGACTGCAGCGCCTTAGACCGAACCATTCATCACACCACCACAAATTTTGTCTAGGTCATCTCGTATCAATCTACAGCCACTTATCTTCGACACCTTCCTGTACACCACAACAGCATCAGCGAACAACAGCATACTGCTGCCCACAATGTCTGCCAGATCTTTTATTTAGTTACCCTCGTCTCAGATGAACACTTTTCGTCGAGGGCAACGTTCTGGGTTCTATTACTTAAAAAGTCTTCTAGCCAGTTACATATCTAGGAGGCTATTTCGTATACATGTACCTTCATTAGCAGTCTGCAGTGTGGTGCCGTGTTAAATGCTTTTCGGAAATCTAGAAGTATGGAATTTTCCTATTGCCCTCCATCCGTAGTTCACTCTACATCATGTGAGAAAAGAGCAAGCTGGGTTTCGCACAAACTATGTTTTCTAATGTCCTGTTGATTCGTGAATCTGGGATTTTCTGTTAAAAATGGTTCAAATGGCTCTAAGCAGTATGGGGCTTAACATCGGAGGTCATCAGTCACCTAGACTTAGAACTACTTAAACCTAACTAACCTAAGGACATCACATACATCCATGCCCGAGGCAGAATTCGTGTCTGCGACCGCAGCAGCCGCGTGATTCCGGACTGAAGCGCCTAGAAGCGCTCGGTCACAGCGGCCGACAAGGATTTCGGTCTCTAGGAAAAATATTAAATTCAGAATATGCTTTATAATTCTGCAGCAAACCGATGCAGGATATAGGTCTGTAATTTCACAGGCCCGTTCCTTTACCCTTCTCGTACACAGGACCCACCTGAGCTTTTATTCAGTCGCCTGGCACGATCACGTAGTTCATTGCTGTCATGATGCCTTTGATTACAGATCCCATGGAAGTCCAACTCAGAGTACCCCCATAGCACAATTCTGCCCTCACGCGCATCTGCGGCGCAGTGTATGTTTCGTGCAGCCATTCGTCTGGATTACGACTTGTAAGGACCCAACCATCGACCTGGTGTAAAAATAAATAGGATACATTCGACAGGCGACACATTTACCTTGATTCACAGCAAAAACTCAGTGATGCTGTGCCAACTGCAATCATAACAGACGATGTCGCTGGCTAAACACAGAAGCCCGTGGGGGTCGGGTGATGTGGAGGTCCATGTTGCGGGCTTTCAAACGACTACGCACGCTCCGACTCAACGTTGCAATATTAAATGTTGTGGCTGGTTTAGATGTCTAGGGGCTGGGATACGTAGCTGCCGGATTACAGGACAAATACTGCTGAGAATACATACATGAATGGAATGGTCGAAGGTTTCTGTCACTCGGCAATTGAGAATGTAACATATAAATTTGTAAATGAAAAATTGCAATTACATATAATCTGCAGGTACTGTCTAAACGACTTTAAATTATGAGTACGATAGCAGAAGTACTTTTGAGAATGTGGCATATTTCTGCAAAATACTTATTGGTGTTGAATAACAGGGAAACAATAGATTCATACAGCACGTAAGTAGTTATGAACAACAACATAGCTCGCAAGACATTCACTTCTAAACGCACACTACGTCTTCACTGCAGAAGCCACGGAAATCACACGAGAGCACAAGTCGGCGCTCCGAAGTATTTCTATCTCCCGCGATCACGCGCAAACGTCTCCACTCCAAGTCTTCCCGCGGCTGTGCGTCCGCCGCGCCGTCCAGCACTTTCCGTGTCCTGTGTCGTCCCGTCCAGAACATCCCTCGTCCAGTGCCGTACTCCCCGAAGTATCCCTGTGTCCTCTCCGGAATCTCGCTTCCATCCAGTCACCCCATACACGAGCGCTGTGATTCGCTAGAGCGCTCGCGCCATGTCTTCATGACAACGTAGTCACACAAACATAATGATACATATTCGAAATACTACACTATTACACTATTACACTATTACACTATCAGTATATATTAAATACTTGAAATTAGATAAATATTCCTATGCCTGGACCATAAACACGCTCTAACAAACATTATTAAATACATAAACAATTAAATAAACATATATCAAAAGAAAAGAAGCAAAAGGTAGGCCAGGAGCCTAATGTCTCTGTGCTTTCTAAAACGCGGTAAATATTTAACCAATTTCTTCATGAATAGTATATATCCGATATAAACAAAGACATAGATGAATAAATATATTTATAAGCATGCTGCTACCATTTTATCGTGTAACTGTGGAGTACTTATGGCTTGACGCGATCTATAGTAATCGACCACTTTTACCTCCAATAACTGATATACTATTCAAGTTACATCCTGTAATTCACACCAATTTAGGTTTACACTAATAGCTTTCTAAAGATACGGCGATCGACAAAATCGGATGAAGAGTTTATATTTTGGAAATTCGTTGCTAGGTGCTACTTTTGTAATCTACCGTCAGACACTAAACTTTAAAATAATAAAGATATTGAAAATCTGATTACACTATCAGAATCGTCGTGCAGATAATAGTAATGTACATGTTCCTTTTTGAGCTATCATGATTCATCTGGCTACTATTAATTTCTATACGAACTGTGAAATGTCTGCCATTAAGATTTCACAAAGTCCGCCATTTTTGGCACTCCCGGCATAGACATCTCCTTCACCGACACAAAGCACCGTCCTCGTCACAGCGGAATTCCGAGCCACGCGGCTGGACCATGCGCTGGGGCTACCCCTCTTGTCCGGCTAACGTTTGCCACCACGTGTCTGCTGCCGGGCCCCGGCTTTGATGAGCGACCTATGTGGCCGCCCCAAATTCGGTCATATACTATTTCCAGCGCGCCACAACTCGCCCGTTACCTCACAATGTTCAACAGTGGCCTTTGAACGGTGTGCTCCGAAACACTTGGACTTGCACCAGTAATGTACTCTGCCGGATCTGCCACAAATCGATGCCTATCCTGGATTACACAGTGGAAGATCCTCTGACCTCTACGTTTTGTGATGAGACGAGGTCGACCAACATCATACGGCCTACTCGCTATTTCGCCATCCTTCCATCACTGTCCATAGATGCTCACGACATTAGTATGCCAACAGGCGACCAGCTTCGCCAATTCGAAGATTCTCGTTTCCAGACGCAGTTTACCTTTGTCAAAAGCGCTCATATCAGTAGATTTCCGCATTTGCGACCCGTATCTTCTCCATAACGACTGCCCGTCCGTGTCTCTTCCGATGACATTCGTTCCTTATTGAGTTACGTACCTGCAACATCACCGGGAGGCATTCAACCTTGCGGTGGACGGTGGCGATAATGTTTTTGCCCTTCGGTGTATAAGTACATATAGGGTGCCATAATTACAGTTCCAGTTTTAAAACGCGGTAGAAAGAGAACCACTTCTCAGTATTATGTCAAATTTGAACAGCGTATTATTAACGCAGGGGGAAACATCATGGAACAAAAAATTTTAATGAAAACTTAACCAATAGATGGTGCTGTAAGCATCAGAATACGCACACCAACAAACACACGGTGGACAGGTGTTCGACGCCCAACATGCTTGTCTCCAAGAAGTATTGCGCGCTGCTAATAAAGCTGTGTTACAAGAACGGCGACTTTGCGCCAATAGCCCTGCAGAGGTTACGAACACTCAGAGGTATGTAAAAGGCAATAGTCCGATGTCTACTAAGGGTCTGGAGAAAATGGTTACAAAATTCGGAAAGACAGGTTTTTTTCAAGTCCAATGCCGCATAAGGAGAAAAGCAGTTAGTCCGACGTTTGTTGAAGATGTGGCCAGAGCACTGCAGGAGGGGTCGAGCGGTGGTGGGCAAGTATTGAGCGCACGGGCAATTGCCAGAACGTTGGACTGACTGGGAGCACGGCACTCAAAATACTACTAAACATGCTGCATTGCTATCCATACAAAATAACGCATGTTATTGAGTTGCTTCCTGCTGACCTGCCAGCAAGACAAACGTGTGCTCCGGAGTTTCTTGCTTGGCTAGAAGTGGACAAAGAATGGAAGTGGATCATTCTCTGGACAGACGAAGCCCATTCCTACATCTAAGAACATGTCAATACGTAACATCGCACAATTTGGCCAACGGTAAATCCGCTCGACATCAGCAGTTACCACTTCATTCTGCAAAGGTGACTGTGTGCTGCTGTTTGGAGGCATTTTTTATCGTAGCACCGTTTTTTTTTTTTTTTTCGAGGAGATGAATCCTGCGGGTTCTGTTACCTTTACCGTCTCTGGCAAATAATATGAGAGTTTTTTGCCCGAAGACGTCATTCCAACCCTCCAATACCTTGAACATCTGGGTAGGGTTATTTTTATGCAATATGTCGCTCCGATGCCTATTGCACAGCCAATGAAGTGGATGCTATCGAAGCATTTCGCCAACCCCTGTGGCCGAGCGGTTTTAGGCGCTTCAGTCCGGTTCCATTTATGGTTCAAATGGATCTGAGCACTATGGGACTTAACTTCTGAGGTCATCAGTCCCCTAGAACTTAGAACTACGTAAACCTAACTAACCTAAGGACATCACACACATCCATGCCCGAGGCAGGATTCGAACCTGCGAACGTAGCGGTCGCGCGGTTCCAGACTGTAGCGCACCCCGGCCGGCTCTTCAGTCCATGCACGTTGAACAGTACTGATGCTGTAATGTGCAACTCAAATCATAGCCGTGGTACTATGATTCATCTGTCATTTGTAGGCCACCCCATTCACATTAATGCGTTTAGAGCGCGATATAAAAATATCCGTTGTTGGATGTTTCTGCCGGCCGCGGTGGTCTCGCGGTTCTAGGCACGCAGTCCGGAACCGCCCGACTGCTACGGTCGCAGGTTCGAATCCTGCCTCGGGCATGGATGTGTGTGATGTCCTTAGGTTAGTTAGGTTTAAGTAGTTCTAAGTTCTAGGGGACTGATGACCTAAGCAGTTGAGTCCCATAGTGCTCAGAGCCATTTGAAGCAACGATTTTTTTTTTTTACGTTTCTCCTTTCATCAATAATAAGCTGTTCAAATTTAACGTCATTCTGAACAGTGGTTCTTTTCCTCCAACGTTGTGAAACTGCAACTTTAGTTACGGACACCCAGCAGTATACTTTCACTCGTGTAGGTTTTACTATTAATTATGATATGCTCTGTATAGATATAGTATTTCCAGGTGTATCATTTATAAAGGATTACAGTAATGTAAATGTGGTCTAGTTACTAAGCTGCAGCTCTTAAATAACTCTGAGAACTACTCGGGCAATCTACGTTTTGTTCAATTTTGTAATCTTAGTTGTAGTTCGCATTGCGAGAGTGCTTTTCCTCCGGAGAAGTTAAGCCAATTTCAGCTTACTGTGGGCTGCTCAATGGAGACCCACTGTGGAGGCAGACGACAGAAGTAGGTCAGCATTCCCGCCGCCGGAGACGACCGCCCTTTGGAAAACGACCGGCGTGTTCTCGCGTGTCTCCAGAGCTAAGGGGCGTCCTGTAAAGAATACTCCTCCTCCACCTTTGTGAACGACCGAAGCAAACACTAAACACGAAAGATAATATTATTCCTTAGAAACAGAAACATCATTTAGTCCTCAATTTGTCATAGTTTAATTGAAAAATAACTTAATGCACATACGTGTCTGCAGGGAGGCATTAAATGTTAACCATGTGACAAAGATACCCCGTATCACCAACACTGTTGAAAGTAGCCCAAAACTATTCAGATCTTCAAACTGGGAAAACACCGAAGTAATTTGCGTTAATGGTTCCTATCTCAACCACCTTCGTTTTGCTAACTGGATGGTAGGCTTTGCCTGGAGTGTATATAAATTCAGCAAGTAATGGAAAAAGTTAATGAAACTAGTCCGAAAGTTTCAAAATAGTCTACACCTACAACAATACTCCGCAAGCCACCTTACGGTGTGTGACGGAGGGTCCTTTTTGTACCAAAATCGCCCCTTTCCTTCTCCAGTCACGAATGATTCGCGGTGACAGGGGGCTGTAGATAATTTCATGGACATTTTTCTAGTATTTGGATGTCATGAAAGCGTAAGCGCCTTTTTACTGTTTGAAATTATACGCACGCTGTGTCATCAGAGGCGATGTGTCGCCTGGAGGCTTACTTGGGCCATCTCTGCTTTGCAAGATGAGCGGGAGATGACACACATTGTTAATCGTAAGATGTGGAGACACAGTTGTCGGCAATAGTGCGTTATGAGTAGTAGCGCGGAATATGCCGAGTTGTGCCGTTGCAGTTATATTCTAAGGACGTGGAACATGTTCATTTACTGATTCATTGTTTGAAATGAGGAAAGAGACTGAAGAATTCTGAGAAGAATATTTGGTTATGATTATTTTGAGGAGTAATAGAAGAGGATTTAACTTAAGGTAATTGATTTTAGATTTTGTACTTTATTGCGGCAGTTTGTAGTTAAGCATTTTCGATTCAGACATCCAGAGATTTGAGTATAGGGAAAGATAAACAGTAATGCATAATTTTCAATTAGATTTTAGGGTAGGAACAACTGTTGAATATTTACTGTCATTTTTACGAATTACTTTTTTGAAAAGATCTCATTTGGTGTTAAAGACTATTTACGTTTGTCCACTCATGAAATATAATTTTTTGTGTATTAGTGTTTGTGAAGTATAGAAAGAGATAGTCTTTCAATATAGAATTTTCCTAATCAGAAAACTAATAACATTTGATGTTATAATTTATCCGAAGTCAATGTCCGCATCCAAAGTTCATACCAAAATATGAGTTATCATTTTTACTTATTAAGATTTGTTATGAACCAAGTACGCTTCGCCTTTATCTTTTTAAAGAGAGCGCGTTGTACCAGGAGCAACTTAGTAGTTAGTTCTAGCTCAGGAAAGGCTACGCGCTTTCAAGACAAGAGCAATGTGTCGTGTTTCGATTTTGCAACAGGTAAGCCAAAATTAAATAATAAAATAGGTAAAATTGAGTTTTTCCAGGGCCAGTTTATCAGTTTAAAAGTTTAATGATTCACGTTGTTGAATTCAGACAGTATTCTTGCTATTACGAATGTTTAAACAAACAGGGAACCAGGTAGGCACCTCCGCAGTCAGATTTTGCAATACATTCACGCAGTCGAATTCTAATGTTCGAAGTTTATGAATTCCTATGTTGAAAGTTTACGTACCGTATTGTATTGTATGTTAACCGGGGACCTAGAAACGACGGAGAGGCTCCGTCCCCGCCGCAGCCGCAGTAGTCCACAACCCCACGACGACTACCGCAGTCCACTTCACCCCTCCGCCGCCCCACACCGAACCCAGGGTTATTATGCGGTTCCGCCCCCGGTGGACCCCCAGGGAACGTCTCACACCAGACGAGTGTAACCCCTATGTTTGCGTGGTAGAGTAATGGTGGTGTACGCGTACGTGGAGAAACTGTTTGCGCAACAATCGCCGGCATAGTGTAACTGAGGCGCAATAAGAGGAACCAGCCCATATTCGCCGAGGCAGATGGAAAACTGCCTAAAAACCATCCACAGACTGGCCGGTTCACCGGACCTCGACACACATCCGCGGGGCGGATTTGTGCCGGAGACCAGGCGCTCCTGCCCGCCCACAAAGCCGCGCGTTATACCGCACGGCCAACCGGTCGGGATTACATACCATAAGTCGACACATAGCTTACTCTACCAGCAAGCAAAACATTTAATTTTATTTTTATTAGGATAGCTTTCGATAAAAAGAAAGATTGTCTTTAAGCCTCCGCGTCAGCTCTATTCTCTCTGATACTTACCTTCATGGTCCTTTCGAGAAACATATGTAAGAGGAAGCAGTAATATTGGCTGACTCGTCTAGGAACGTACGCTCTCGGAATCCTAACAAAAAACCATTTATTGGTGCAGTACGCCTCTCTTGGAGTGTCTGTCACTGCTGTTACCTGAGCAACTCCATGACGTTTTCACCGATACAAAATATAACTATATAGAAAGGCGTTGGTCTTCTTTAGATATTCTCTATTTACTCCACCAATCCTGTCTGGTTCGGATTCTGGACTAACGAGCAATTTTCAAGTATTCGTCGATCGACGAATTTGTAATCTATATCCTTTGTGGGTGGACTACATTTCCTGAGGATTTTAGCCTTGTATCTCAGTCTGGCGCCTGTCTTTCCAGTGTTTAACGTTACACATTATACTGCCTTAAAGTTAGTTGCGACTTTGACAGTTCCGAGCGGAAGGAGCGGATGGAAGCGCAATTGCCAACGTGTTCTGGGCGTGTCAGCAGCTGACTGCGTGAACAGAGAACCGCGCATGTTGGCCGATCAGCGATGTTTTTCACACGACTGTAAAGAAACTATCAGCTAAAAAATCTGACTCTCGCACATCTTGTAGGTTAATTCGTCAGCTTCATGATGAACTGCAGATGATTTCGATAATGCTCATACTTGTTGTAATATTTCGATATTACTGCAGGAAATTCTTAAGATTTGCAGTGAAAAATAAGGGTCTCTATGAATTTTCGTTTCTTGCGTGTTAGGTCATATCATGCCTCATATGAAATGTAGAAACATACTGAATTATTATTTTGACTTGGAGGGATCTGTCTGCAGAGAAAATGGAATGTATGTAAACCAATCCGTCAAGAAAGCACGCGCCAGCGAAAACGCCTGATAGTAATAGTTATAAATCCCAAGAATCAAACAAATTGTTCGAGGTATCGAAACAAGATTTTGACAAATGACAACAAACAAAATAACGGAGTATTTTGCCATATGATTAATAGGCGAAACTTTCATATCCGCCGCGATAATCAAACAACTACATTCTTTCCAGTGAAATAATGTAATTTTTAAGCGCCATCGATAGCTGGTGAAACGAGAACTGCTGTAGGTTTTGTGACAATATAAGTGAAAGTACGCGTTTATTTTATTTTGAGAATGGGTGTTTCATAAACTATTGACCTGCCTTGCCCTCAGTTATTAGTTTAATAACACACTATTTCATGATTCTGTCACAGTTTCAACTGCGCTAGAATGTTAGTGAGATGAATACTTGTAAACTGTGCTCTGTTTTGAAAAAAAGAAGCAGATTCTAAAGTGGCATCGAAAGAAGTTAAGTATTACTCAAAACTCGTTATAGTCGTTCGTGAATCATCTCCCCTCAGCTACATTCTTGGTATGGCTGGCAACTCGAGGCCCGTCCTGTGGTGCGACGTTTCAAATGCCTTCGTTTTTCAGCGTTTTAGCCTCACTGACCGTATTCAATCGGATTTAAATTAGCGTGATACGGACGAATCCTGATTAAACTATGTCGTTTAGCGTCAGCCTGTTTGTCGACCTGGTACTGTGGGGTTTTTGGCTTGTACAGCACTTCATGTTCCATTAACTTCATCTTATACACGCTACGTTCAACTGTACCCATTGGAACATTTCTTTGCACCCAGAGTCAAATAGCCACTTTCATCCACTGCACTGTTGTAGCTTTATCCATCACAACAGAGTGGTATGGCGCAGTGTCCGTTATTATTGTTAGATTAGATTAGATTAGATTAATACTTGTTCAATAGATCATGAATACGACACTTCGTGACTGCTACGGTCGCAGGTTCGAATCCTGCCTCGGGCATGGATGTGTGTGATGTCCTTAGGTTAGTTAGGTTTAAGTAGTTCTAAGTTCTAGGAGACTGATGACCACAGATGTTAAGTCCCATAGTGCTCAGAGCCATTTGAACCATTTTTTTTGAACGACACTTCCTAATGATGTGGAACGTGTCAGGTTAATAAAAGATGTCTGTACTAGATATTACATTACACAAAATATTGCATGACACTAAAGTTTGAGTCGTCTTTTTTTCCCTTAATTTATATCTAAAAATTCAGACAGTTAGTAGAAGGAGTTGTCTTCTAGAAATTCTTTTAATTTATTCTTAAATGTTGGTTGGCTATTTGTCAGGCTTTTGATGCTGTTTGGTAGGTGACCAAAGACTTTTGTGGCAGCACAATTTACCCCTTTCTGTGGCAAAGTCAGATTTAACCCTGCAAAGTGAAGATCATCCTTTCTCCTGGTGTTATACCTATGCATACTGCTATTACTTTTGAACTGGGTTGGATTATTAACACCAAATTTCGTAAGTGAATATATATACTGTGAGGTTACTGTGAGGATCCCTAGATCCTTAAATAGATGTCTGCAGGATGACCGTGGGTGGGCTCCAGGAATTATTCTGATTACACGTTTTTGATCAATGAATACTTTTCTACTCAAAGATGAATTACCCCAGAATATGATGCCATACGAAAGCAGTGAATAAAAGTAGGCATAGTAAGCTAATTTACTGAGATCCTTATCACAAAAATTTGCAATAACCCTAATAGCATACGGAGCTGAACTCAGACGGTTCAGCAAACCATCAATGTGTTGCTTCCAGTTTAACCCCTCATCAATGGACACACCTAAAAATTTTGAAAATTCTACCTTAGCTACAGACTACGGAACTGTATATACTGTGTTTTATCAAAATTTAAGGAGAGTCCGTTTGCTGAGAACCACTTAATAATTTTGTGAAAAACATCATTTACAATTACATCACTTAGTTCTTGGTTTTTGGATGTTATTATTATACTTGTATCATCAGCAAAAAGAACTAACTTTGCATCTTCATCAATATGGAGTAGTAAGTCATTAAAGTATATCAAGAACAGTAACGGACATAAGACCGAACCCTGTGGGACCCCATACTTGATAGCCCCCCGGTTTGAGGAATCAGCTGTTGTTTTAAAATTACATGAACCACTTATTTCAACTTTCTGCATTCTTCCAGTTAAGTATGAATTAAACCATTTGTGCACTGGCCCCCTCAAACCATAATGATGTAGCTTATCTAAAAAAATTTCATGATTTACACAATCAAAGGCCTTTGAGAGATCACAAAAAGTACCAATGGGTGATGTCCGGTTGTTCAGAGCATTTAATATTTGATCAGTGAAAGCGTATATAGCATTTTCTGTTGAAAAGCCTTTCCGAAAACCAAACTGACATTTTGTCACTACTTTATTTTTACAAATATGGGAGGCTACTCTTTAATACATTACTTTCTCAAAAGTTTTTGATAGAGCTGTCAGAAGAGAGATTGGGCGGTAGTTGTTGACATCCGACGTATCCCCCTTTTTATGCAATGGTTTTACAATGGCATATTCCTGTCTATCGGGGAAAACACCCTGCTCCAAAGAGCTATTACATACGTGGCTGAGAATCCTACTTATCTGTGTTAAATTCGGAGGAATATTTAGCAGCAGAACATTATTTTAAAAGCCATTCAATGTCTTTCTGAACGTCAACTTTGACTGTGAATCGTGTGTTTTCAGACGTGTGCACTGGTTTTATTAATACAAATCCAACACAGAACACTAGTTTACAATACCTGATGACAGCATAACACTTCAGCTCCAGAAAATACCACGATACAACGAGATATAAGGAACGTAGATGTCTCTATTGCACGACACCACGCGGTAATGTTTATCCACGGTGTGGCAAGAGAGGCGCTTTACCAACCGAAGCGCTGGCGGCGTGGTAGGGAAAGCCTGCCTGCTAACCATTGGTGTTACCTGGGCAACAGTGTCACGTCCCTTCCGCAGAGCCAAACGTCAAATGTCACATCTAGTTTTAAACGCACTGTAAATCGCTCCGTCCACACACTCCTAGAAATTTTGTGGATGTAACTGCTTCCAGTGACTGTTCTACAATCATGTAATCGTACAGTAATGGGTCTTTCTCCCTAGTTATGCGAATTGCGTTGAGGTTGAACTGCCAATCCCTGCACCAAGCAGTGCTGGTTTTCTAGCACTGCCACTCCTCTGTATACAACAGCATCATATGCGAAAAGACTCATGGAACTTCCTATGTTATCCGCTAGCTCATTTGTATATACTGTGAAAAGCAATAGTCTTATAACAGCCCCTTGGAGTACGTCTGAAGTTTCTTTTACACCTGAAGGTTTCTCACCGTTCTAAATAACATGCTGTGTTCTGTTTGCTAGAAGTTGTTAAATCCAGTCACACAGCTGGCCTAATATCTGAACGCTCGTTAGTTCATTAGGCGGCCATGCAGAACTGTACTGAATGCCTTCTGAAAGTCAAGAAAGGAGGTATCATTCATTGCCGCTGGCATCTTCTCCTTCTGGGTCTCATAGACGAATAGAGTGAGCCTTTTGTACCTAATTTTTTCCGGTAACATAAGTTTTGTAAAACTGAGGTTAATCCCCCTTTCCCTTAAGAGAGAATTTTGACCGTGCCGGAAAAGAAAAACGGTGGTTTTTTATAAAGCTTAAATCAATTTTTGGTATAGGGTGACGCAAGAAATAACTATGGCACTCCCTCGGAGTTTTGGACGAGCACAAAGAGCCGAGTATCAAACGATCGTTGTTTTCGGAACCTATGTTAATTCCTACGGAGGAAATTTCCTCTCTCCAGAAATTTGATAGTGCGCGAGCAACCGAGCGAGGTGGCGCAGTGTTTAGCGCACTGGACTCACATTCGGGAGGACGACGGTTCAATCCCGCGTCCGGCCATCCTGATTTAGGTTTCCCGTGATTTCGCTTAATCACCTCAGGCAAATACCGGGATTGTTCCATTGAAAGGGCACGGCCGACTTCCTTCCCCGTCCTTCCCCAATCCGATGAGACCGATGACCTCGCTGGTTGGTCTCTTTCCCCTAACAATCCAATCCAGTTTAAAGTATGCGAGCATTAAAAAAATGATCCAAAGTTCTGCAAGAGATTAAATAGTACAAAAGACACATCGAGAAGAGTACTGTGCCACTTACCAATGAAGGCAAGGAACCAGTTGCTGAAATTTTGCATTTATAACAGCTCAAGACGACTGAACGGACAGGAAAAGAAATAAACAGGACTCTGAAAATAGTTACTCGCGTAAAATAAATAAAGTTTTTAAAACTAACATTTTTGACCTATTTCTACACACAAAAATGTGGGAACACGGAGAGAAATACATGCTTGTGTGCAAACGCTGATGCTGGCTAAGCCTGCACGTTGCGCTGTTGTATTTGACTGCGATTGGCGCCTGTGCACCGTCCACAACACGTTGCAAGTGTCACTCGTGGCAGAGCAGGGCCCTGTGTACTTGTAAGTGCATTATGTCGAAGCTAAGTGAATTCTAACGCACATCTACATCTACGTGATTACTCTGCTATTCACAACAAAGTGCCTGGCAGGGCGTTCAGCTAACAATCTTAAAGCAGTCTCTCTACCGTTCCACTCTCGTCGCGCGGGAAAAACAAGCACTGAAATTTTTCTGTGCGAGCCCTGATTCCCCTTATTTTACCGTGATGATCATTTCTCCATATGTAGGTGGGTGTCAACAGAATGTTTTCGCAATCGGAGGAGAAAACTGGTGATTGAAATTTCATGAGAAGATCCCGTCGCAACGGAAAACACCTTTGTTTTAATGATTGCCACTCCAATTCATGTATCAAGTCTTTGGCACTATCTCCCCTATTACGTAACAATACAAAACGAGCATTCCTTCTTTGAACTTTTTCGATGTCATCCGTCAGCCTCACCTGATGCACATCCCACACCGCACAGCAATACTCCAAAATAGGGCGGACAACCGTGGGGTAAGCAGTCTCTTTAGTATAACTGTTTCACCTTCCAAGTGTTCTCCCAATGAATCGCAGTCTTTGGTCTGCTCTACCCACAACATTATCTATGTGATCGATCCAATATAGGTTATTTGCAATTGTAATCCCTAACTATTTAGTTGGATTTACAGCCTTCAGATTTGTGTGACTTACCGCGTAATCGAAATTTAGCGGGCTTCTTTTAGTACTCATGTGAATAACTTCACACTTTTCTCTATTCAGGGTCAATTGCCACTTTTGGCATCACACAGATATCTTATCTAAATCATTTTGCAATTAGTTTTGGTCATGTGATGACTTTACAAAACGGTAAATGACAGCATCATCTGCAAATAATCTAAGAGGGCTACAGAGATTGTTCCTATGTAGTTAATATAGATCATAAACAGTAGAGGGCCTGTAATAGTTCCTTGGGGAACGCCGGATATTACTTCTGTTTTATTCGATGACTTTCCGTCTGTTACTACGAACTGTGACCTTTCTGACAGGAAATCACGAATCCAGTCGCACAACTGAGATGATATTCCATAGGCACGCAGTTTGGTTGGAAGACACTTGTGAGGAACGGTGTCGGAAGGCTTCTGGAAATCTAAAAATATGGAATCAATTTGACATCCCCTGTCGATAGCACTCATCACTTCATGAGTATAAAGAGATAGTTGTGTTTCACAAGAACGATATTTTCTGAATCCGTGCTGACAATGTGTCAATAAGTCGTTTTCTTCGAGGTACATCATGATGTAAGTGATATGGGCCTGTAATTCAGCAGATAACTCCTACTTCCCTTTTTGGGTATTGGTGAGACTTGAACAATTTTCCAGTCTCTAGAAACAGATCTTACTGCGAGCGAGAAGTTGTATGTAATTGCTAAATATGGAGCTATTGTATGAGCATACTCTGAGAGGAACCTGACTGGTATACAATCTGGGCCGGAAGCCTTCCTTTTATTAAGTGATTTAAGCTACTTTGCGACACCGAAGATATCTATTTCTATGTTTCTTATCTTGGCAGTTGGTCTTGATTGGAATTCACGAATATTTACTTCGAGTTCTTTGGTGAAGGAGTTTCGGATAATCGTGTTTAATAACTCTGCTTTTGTGGCACTGTCATCAGTGACTTTATCGCTGTTATTGCGCAATGAAGGTATTGATTGCATCTTGCCACTAGTGTGCTTTATGTATGACCAGAATCTCTTTGGGTTTTCTGCCAGAGTTCGAGACAGAGTTTCGATGTGGAAATTATTGAAAGCATCTCGCATTGAAGTACCCGCTATATGTCGAACTTGTGCAAAGCTTTGCCAGTCTTGGGGATTTTGCGTTCTTTTATATTTGGCGTGCTTTTTTCGCTGCTTCTGCAACACCGATCTGACCCGTTTTGTGTACCATGATGGATCATTACCATCACTTATTAATTTATGTGGTATATATGTTTCAACTGCTCTCGATACTATCTCTTTGAAATCAGAATGGTTCAAATGGCTCTAAGCAATATGGGACTTATTATCTGACGCCATCAGTCCCCTAGAGTGAGAACTATTTAAACCTAACTAACTTAAGGACACCACAGACGTCCATGCCCGAGACAAGATTCGAACCTGCGACCGTAGCAGCAGCGCGGTTCCGGACTGAGGAGCCTAGAACCGCTCGGCCACAGCGGCCGGCCTTTGAAATCATTCCACAACTTTTCTTCGCTTACATGATGAGATCGTAAAGAGCGCCGACTGTTTCTTAAAAAGGCGTTAAGAGCATTTTATCAGCTTTTTTAAACAGATATACTTTGTGTTTCTTTTTGATGGTTGTAGGAGCTACGGTATTCAGCGTAGCAACTACTGCCTTGTGGTCGGTAATTCCTGTATTCGTCACGATAATCACTATTTGTCCAGGGTTATTTGTTGCTAAGTGGTCAAGTATGCTTTCGCAACCATTTACGCTTCGAGTGGGCTCATGAACTAATTGTTCTACATAATTTTCTGAGAAAGTATTCAGTACAATTTCGGATGACGTTTTATGCCTGTCGGCGGCTTTAAACGTGTTATTTTTTCAGCGTATCGATAGTAGATTAGTCACCACCGACTATAATTGGGTGAGTGGGACACCTATTTGAAATGAGACTCAAGTTTTCTTTGAACTGTTCAGCAACTGTATCTTCTGCGTCGGGGGGCCGGTAAAACGACGCAATTAATAGTTTAGACCGATTGTCAAGTATAACCTCTACCCATACTATTTCGCAGGAACTATCTACTTCAGTTTCACCACAAGGCAGACTACTTCTGGCACCAATAAATACTCCACCGCCAATTGTATTTAATCTATTCTTTCTGAACACTGTTAGATCGTTAGAAAAATTTCTACTGCACTTATTTCCTGCTATAGCCAGCTTTCTGTACCTATAACTATTTGAGCTTCAGTGCTTTCTCTAAGGGCTTGGAGCTTTGGTTCTACGACAATTTACAAGTACAATACCGATCGTTTCTACAACTCCCTTACTGTGTTTTACCTGCCCCCTTTTAGACTGACGCCCTTTCTGTAGTTCCCTGAGGCCCTGTAAACTAAAAAACCGCCCAGTCCCTTCCACACAGCCCCCGCTACACGTGTAGCCGCTTCCTGTGTGTAGTGGGCTCCCGGATCCCACCACCCGATGGCGCAAGTCAAGGAATCTGCAACCTACACGGTCACAAAACCGACGGAGCCTCTGATTGAGACCCTCCGTGCGGCTCTGCACCGAAGGACCACAGTCGGTTCTATCGACGATGCTACAGGTGGTGAGTTCCGTCTTAAACTCGCAAATTAATGGAAATTAGTGGCAGGTGCTTCCGTAACCAAGGTAGGCGAAATGTTTGATCCTTCAAAAGGCACCGTATCGAAGATTTATACCGCATACAGGGAAATCGGAAAACCAACATCCGATAAGTCACAACACGGACGAAAGTGGGTGCTGAGTGGTCGTAAAGGATGTTCATTGATGAGGATAGTAACGAAAAATAAGAGGACGCCACCTGCAAAAGTCGCTGCAAAACTCAATGTCGCACACGACAGTCGTGTCAGCACCAAAACAACACGAAGGAACCTCGAAAAGCAGAGAATATCAGGGACAGCTAGAATTCCAAAAACACTCATCAGCGAGGCAAATGCGAGTAACAGGAAAATGTGGTGCTGAAGCTCTAAAATGTGGGCAGTGCAAGGTCATCTGGTCGGACTTGTCTTGTTACACATTGTTTCCAACTTCCGGCCGAGTTTACGTCCAAGAGTAAAACATGAAGGGTTCAGTGATGATTTAGGCCGTCATATCGTGATATTCCATAGGCACAGGGTTACTCGGCGAGGTCGCATTACTGCCAAGAATTACGTGAAAATATTGTTCCCCAGTCTCACTACTATTGAGCCTTTATGGACCACTTTGGAGAGGAGAGTGCCTGGTTGCATTGTACCTCCATTATAATTACCTGAATTTGTCACTGTTCTGGGAGAATTATGATATAAGATTTCCTTGAATACCATACAGGGCCTGTATTTATCCGTTCCGAGTCGAATGGAAGCTGTTTTGAATGCCAGTGGGTTTTCTAAACCTTGTCAGGCATGGTGATGTGTTGTGTTTTAGGTGTTTCAATATTTTTCCGCAACCTTCTTCAAGTGGATGAAGGAGTTACTGTCAAATAGAGTGTATAAGATTCCTTCTTCGACTCCAGAGCCGATGATACACATCGAATCCCATCTCCATTTAACTGGCCACTGGTTTCAACCAAACCCATTGCTTCTCTGGAGTGAAAAGTCTCAAGATAATAGTGAAACATAGGCCCTATGTAGCCAATAGTATCACAAATCCAGATGTCGCGGAATCAGTGTATTACATTTCCAGTTTAACCAAACCTCTGTGAGTCGAAATGGTATAAGTGTCCTCCATCTTACTCATTGTGAGGCTGCAAGGAACATGTATCAAGCTTCTGACTAAACCTCAACTCTGCCCCTCCAGCATCCACATCGCAGTCGCTAAGATGGTCCGAAAGGGCAACTGCCCAATCTAAGCTCCTTGGTTCGTCGTTAAGGTCTCCAACTTCGACGAATTGAGTAAGTCAATAACACATTGGTCCACCTCTGGCCCTTATGCAACAAGCAGTTATTCGACTTGATACTAGTTGAAAGAGCTGCTGGCTGTGCTCCTGAGGGATATCGTGTCAAATTCGACCAGTTACATCGTCAGAATCCCGAGCCCCCTGCCCATAATGCTCCAAAAGTTGTCAATTGGGTATAGATCCGGCGTCCTTCCTGGACAAGGTAGGGCCTGGCAAGCAAGAAGACAAGCAGTAGGAACTCTCGTGTTATGGTGGAGGTGGAGGGGGCGGCATTGGCTCGCTGAAACGTAAGCCCTTGCTACGAAGGACAACAGAACGGGACGTAGAGTATCGTCGACGCACCGTTGCGCTTTAAGGCTGCCGCCAAGGGGGTATAGTACCTTTATGAAAGGTTAGCACCAAAAACTAGTCCCATCTCTACGAAGTGCAAGTGTTCTGTCTGTTTAAGCACGGTCCACCCCGCCTGTGCAAAGCTCCACATCAGACTCTCCACGTCAGATTTCCGGATTCCTCTAACTCAGATTCAGAAAATCGTTCGACGTTTGACCTTTCAGCCTATCGACACTGCAGTTCCAGAGTGATTGGCTTTTATATTAGTAGTGAATATTTTCATTGGTTGTGCCGTCTTTACGGCTTATTTCACTGCACTATTTTGGCTACACACAGCACTTTATTTCCTCCCTTCACTCATATAAATGTTGAAATTAACGTCATGGGCATCCCTCTGGTATTTGTGGTAGTCTAGAAGCTTTCACAGAAGCATACAGCGAGCAAAGGACTACTACACGAAATCAGCTTTATACGCCTTAGGAAAAATCCCTGCTCTGCAATCATGGACAGTTCGGCTGGTCCCGGCGAAGGCTCGAGTCCTTCCTCGGGCTTGGGTGGGTGTGTTTGCCCTTAGGATAATTTAGGTTAAGTAGTGTGTAAGCTTAGGAACTGATGACCTTAGCAGCTAAGTCCCATAGAATTTCAGACACATCTGAACTTCAAAAATACCTCTGTGAGTGATGCTTCTTTCTAAACCAATTCCTTACAAATGGATGAACTCAGTTACAGCTACTAAAAAATTCGTCTACAAATGAGAACGAGGCGGGATGGTCCGGCGCTTAAGCAGACCCGAACACTGGCACCTCGCATAGATAGGGCTAATTTTTGGTGCAAATCTACTACGTAATCTCTTGCCAAATAAAGTAAATTTAAGTCTTCACGTGACACATGTCTCATACAGGGCGTTCCAAGCTCCTGTCACACCGATGTCTGCTGTATAGATAAATGTTAGCAGCGGCTTCAGTTATTGTCATCGTTTCATAGCTTCTGTTACTGCTAATAACTAGACACCAGTGCCTACGAGCTTTAATTTGTACGCTAAAGGTATGTTCTTACCAACAGTTGGTTTATACTCAGGTGTATTTGTGGTCTTTTGTTGCTTATCCACTGATCGCTATGTGAAATGTTTAACTTCCAGCACTGAAGATGATCATTATGTGATCGAAAATCGATTTTGCTGTTAATAAATCATCAAAATTACGGCCAATTCTGACCTTCCTTCTAATTTTATTTATCATATGGTCGTTGCCCCCCCCCCCCCCCCCCCCCAATGAACCATAAACCTTGCCGTTGGTGGGGAGGCTTGCGTGCCTCAGCGATACAGATAGCCGTACCGTAGGTGCAACCACAACGGAGGGGTATCTGTTGAGAGGCCAGACAAACATATGTTTCCTGAAGAGGGGCAGCGGCCTTTTCAGTAGTTGCAGGGGCAACAGTCTGGATGACTGACTGATCTGGCCTTGTAACACTAACCAAAACGGCCTTGCTGTGCTGGTACTGCGAACGGCTGAAATCAAGGGGAAACTACGGCCGTAATTTTTCCCGAGGGCATGCAGCTGTACTGTATGGATAAATGATGATGGCGTCCTCTTGGGTAAAATATTCCGGAGGTAAAATAGTCCCCCATTCGGATCTCCGGGCGGGGACTACTCAGGAGGACATCGTTATCAGGAGAAAGAAAACTGCCGTTCTACGGATCGGAGCATGGAATGTCAGATCCCTTAATCGGGCATGTAGGTTAGAATACTTAAAAAGGGAAATGGATAGGTTAAAGTGGGATATAGTGGGAATTAGTGAAGCTCGGTGGCAGGAGGAACAAGACTTTTGGTCAGGTGAATACAGGGTTATAAACACAAAATCAAATAGGGGTAATGCAGGAGTAGGTTTAATAATGAATAAAACAATAGGATTGCGGGTAACCTACTACAAACAGCACAGCGAACACATTGTTGTACAAGTCTATATGCCTATTAGCTCTGCAGATGACGAAGAAATTGAAGAAATGTATGATCAGATAAAAAAATTATTCAGATAGTGATGGGAGACGAAAATTTAATAGTCATGGGTGACTGGAATTCGATAGTAGGAAAAGGAAGAGAAGGAAACGTAGTAGGTGAATATGGATTAGGGGTAAGAAATGAAAGAGGAAGCCGCCTGGTGGAATTTTGCACAAAGCACACCTTAATCATAGCTAACACTTGGTTCAAGAATCATCAACGAAGGTTGTATACGTGGAAGAAGCCTGGAGATACTGACACGTTTCAGATAGATTATATAATGGTAAGAGAGAGATTTAGGAACCAGGTTTTAAATTTGTAAGACATTTCCAGGAGCAGATGTGGACTCTGACCACAATCTATTGGTTATGAACTGTAGATTGAAACTGAAGAAACTGCAAAAAGGTGGGAATTTAAGGAAATGGGACCTGGATAAACTGACTAAACCAGAGGTTGTACAGAGTTTCAGGGTGAGCATAAGGGAACAAGTGACAAGAATGGGGGAAAGAAACACAGTAGAATAAGAATGGGTAGCTCTGAGGATTAAAGTACTGAAGGCAGCAGAGGATCAAGTAGGTAAAAAGACGAGGGCTAGTAGAAATCCTTGAGTGACAGAAGAAATATTGAATTTATTTGACGAAAGGAGAAAATATAAAAATGCGGTAAATGAAGCAGGCAAAAAGGAATACAAACGTCTCAAAAATGAGATCGACAGGTAGTGCAAAATGGCTAAGCTGGCATGGCTAGAGGACAAATCTAAGGATGTAGAGGCTTATCTCACAAGAGGTAAGACAGATACTGCCCGCAGGAAAATTAAAGAGACCTTTGGAGAAAAGAGAACCACTTGTATGAATATCAAGAGCTCAGATGGAAACCCAGTTCTAAGCAAAGAAGGGAAATCAGAAAGGTGGAAGGAGTACAAAGAAGGTCTATACGAGGGCGATGTACTTGAGGGCAATGTTATAGAAATGGAAGAGGATGTAGATGAAGATGAAATGGGAGATATGTTACTGCGTGAAGTGTTTGATAGAGCACTGAAAGATCTACGTCGAAACAAGGCCCCGGGAGTAGACAACATTCCATTAGAACTACTGATCGCCTTGGGAGAGCCGGTCCTGACAAAACTCTACCATCTGGTGAGCAAAATGTATGAGACAGGCGAAATACCCTCAGACTTCAAGAAGAATATAATAATTTCAGTCCCAAAGAAAGCAGGTGTTGACAGATGTGAAAACTATCAGTTTAATAAGTCACAGCTGCAAAATACTAACGCGAATTCCTTACAGACGAATGGAAAAACTGGAGAAGATCAGTTTGGATTCCGTAGAAATATGGGAACACGTGAGGCAATACTGAGTCTACGACTTATTTTAGAAGCTAGATTAAGAAAAGGCAAACCTACGTTTCTAGCATTTGTAGACGTAGAGAAAGCTTTTGACAATGTTGACTGGAATACTCTTCTGAACGTGGCACGAGTAAAATACAATTTTTACAGAATCCAGATGTCAGTTATAAGAGTCGAGAGGCATGAAAGGGAAGCGGTGGTTGGGAAGGTAGTGAGACAGGGTTGTAGCCGGTCCCCGATGTTGTTCAATCTGTATATTGAGCAAGCAGTAAAGGAAACAAAAGAAAAATTCGGAATAGGTATTAAAATTCACGGGAATAAATAAAAACTTTAAGGTTCGCTGATGACATTGTAATTCTGTGAGAGACAGCAAAGGACTTGGAAGAGCAGTTAAACGGAATGGACAGTGGTCTTGAAAGGAGGATATAAGATGAACATCGACAAAAGCAAAACGAGGATAATGGAATGTGGTCGAATTAAGTCGGATGATGCTGAGGGAAATATATCAGTAAATGAGACACTTAGAGTAGTAAAGGAGTTTTGCTATTTGGGGAGCAAAATAACTGATGATGGTCGAAGTAGAGAGGATATAAAATGTAGACTGGCAATGGCAAGGAAAGCGCTTCTGATGAAGAGGAATTTGTTAACATTGAGTATAGATTTAAGTGTTAGGAAGTCGTTTCTGAAAGTATTTGAATGGAGTGTAGCCATGTACGGAATTGAAACATGGACGATAAATAGTTTGGACAAGAAGAGAACAGAAGCTTTCGAAATGTTGTGCTACAGAAGAATGCTGAAGATTAGATGGGTAGATCACATAACTAATGAGGAGGTATTGTATGGAATTGGGGAGAAGAGGAGTTTGTGGCACAACTTGACTAGAAGAAGGGATCGGTTGGTAGGACATGTTCTGAGGCATCAAGGGATCACCAATTTAGTATTGGAGGGCAGCGTGGAGGGTAAAAATCGTAGAAGGAGACCAAGAGATAAATACACTAAGCAGATTCAGAAGGATGTAGGCTGCAGTAGGTACTGCGAGATGAAGAACCTTGCACAGGATAGAGTAGCATGGAGAGCTGCATCAAACCAGTGTCAGGACTGAAGACCACAACAACAACAACAACATGGTCGTTGTGCACACAGCACTCTGTGGAACCGCCCTTTGGTTGTTACCCGCGGCACCCTTACAGTGGAACGGTACATCGACGATACTCTACGCCCCGCTTTTTTATCCTTCATATCAAACCATCCTGGGCTTACATTTCTGCGAGATAATGCCCCGCTCCCTACCCAACAAGCAGAGAGTTTCTACTGCTTGTATTCTTACTTGTCAAGCCATGCCTTGGCCAGCAAGTTCGCCGGATCTATCCCCAATTGGGAACGATTGGAGCTTAGTAGGCAGGGTGCTCCAGCCATATCGGGATTTCGACGATGTAACGGGCCTCGTTTCAAGCGATATGCCTCAAGAGGACAGTCAACAGCTCTCTCAACCAATACCAAGTCGAATAATCGCTTCTTGCTTTTGGGCCAGACGTGACGAGCCCGTTATGGACTTGCCCTATTTGTGAAGCGCTTTCTTTTGAATAAATCATCAATTGTTTCTGAAATGGTAAAAATTTGTTTGTCTGTACATTTACGTCACATCCACCGATTCCTTCGCGGTGCATCGGTGTGCCGGCCGATGTGGTCGAGCGGTTCTAGGCACCTCAGTCTGGAACCGCGCGACCGCTACGGTCGCAGGTTTGAATCCTGCCTCGGGCTTGGACGTGTGTGATGTCCTTAGCGTAATTATGTTTAAGTAGTTCTAAGTTATAGGAGACTGATGACCTCGTATGTTAAGTCTCATAGTGCTCAGAGCCATTTGAACCATTTTGCGTCGGTGCTTTTTTTTAGTGTATTTTATGATACGTCAATAAAAATTAAAGAGATACGAAATTATCAGTCAATGAAGGACCTAAATAATATTTAATGTTGTTGAGACGACGTAACATTTATGTGATAAACTATGTGTAGGAAATTGCTATTCTCGTCAGGTTGTAACAAAACATGTTGCCACAAACGTAGCCTTCACCACGCGCCAGTGCTGTTACAGATGTACTCTCCTCAGCTGCAGCACGTGGCAGTTTATTTGGCAGAGTCCCACACATCCTGGTATCCAGCGACACGACAGCGGACTACGCGTATACTCTGGCTCGCGCTGATGCGCCTCGCGTCAGACAGACGAGCCAAGTCTGCGACGTACAACATAAGCGGCTTAAGACCGGCGGCCGGTTTTTGACGCGGCGACAGCTGCGTTTGAGGCGGCTGTCGATAGCAGCGGGGATTGCAGCCTCGCCTGCTGACAATGGGGCGTGGCCACTCGCCGAGTTAATTACGGTGCGTCGCGCTCGCAGGCCGCGCGATGCGCGAGTTTTTCCCGGCGCTCTCTGCCCGGCCACGCTGCCGCCAGGGAAGGTCGATCAGAGTTCATTTCCCATTGTTCCATCGGTCTGTTTACTTAGTAGCAGAGGCAATACATTTAAAATTACACTGCGGCGATGAAAGTAGTGGTATAGCGATATGCACATATACTGATGGCTGTAGTATCACGTGTAAGGTGTCAGGCAAATCCAACACCTTCCATGAAAACCCTGACATGATAGCAAATCCCGCAATATGTCACATAGCTCCAAATAAATCCTGACATTAAATTAACCCAAGTAATACGATCAACGAGTGAGAAAATGGAGCCGGCCGTTGTGGCAGAGCGGTTCTAGGCGCTACAGTCTGGAACCGCGCGACCGCTACGGTCGCAGGTTCGAATCCTGCTTCGGGCATGGATGTGTGTGATGTCCATAGGTTAGTTAGGTTTAAGTAGTTCAAGGTTCTAGGGGACTGATGACCTCAGAAGTTGAGTCCCATAGTTCTCAGAGCCATTTGAACCTTATTATTATTTTTTTTTTTTTTTTTTTTTTTTTTTTTGAGCAAATGGAATACCACAGACTAACACAAGAACGCCTAAATGAATGTCATACCTTCCCATCGTGCAACAGACGCAGCTCTGAAGGGAGATTCAAAATGGTTCAAATGGCTCTGAGCACTGTGGGACTTCACATCAGTGGTCATCAGTCCCCTAGAACTTAGAACTACTTAAACCTAACTAACCTAAGGACATCACACACATCCATGCCCGAGGCAGGATTCGAACCTGCGACCGTAGCAGTCGCGCGGTTCCGGACTGAGCGCCTGAACCACTAGACCACCGCGGCCGGCACTGAGAGGAGAAATGAGAACAGAAGCAGAGAGCAGAATCGTGTAGGCTAGAAGGCCCTACAATAAGAGTGGGACAATGGGACACCCACATCGCCGGCCGACTGCCAGGAGATCCATCTCCAAGCCCATGTTAAAAGATAGAGCCCTCCAGAAGAACAGTATAGATCTTACGATCACACTAAAGGGCCACACCAGCTGCAAGTTTTAGCGTGAGACTATACGCGTCTCTGTTACGTAGCAAACATTAAAAACATTGCCCACACCACGAAAAGTATAACGTTTCTCATTGGATTGACAGAATTTTTGTAGGCGGAGCTTAAGGTTAACATTGAGATGTTGATTGGTCAGTTAAAAACACAGCCAGATACCTTGCTTGAGGAATTGTATTAGGTTTGACACTGTAAATTATCAGGTAACAGTTCGAAAGGGAGCATAACGGAACATTCACTTATCACAGACACCTGTAGAGACAGAGGAAGGAAGATCTGCTGGCACGACTTCTGGCCGCTGGACTAGATATTGAAGAGACACCAGGTGGGATGGAGAAAGTGTATCAGAACGTGCTTCGCAAATACAGTGTCCGTAATAACGTTGGTGGTCGCCACATGGAGTTGCTGTTGTAATGCATCAGTACTTATTTGTACATACACTATTCCGTGTTCTTTTTTGTTTTGGAATAATGTAAACACCTGATGTTTAAGTGTTAATACAAACAAATGTGATTGCCTGATAAATGGATGTTTCGTTATGATTCGATTCCAATTGTTAGGTTCAAATGGTTCAAAGGGCTCTCAGCACTATGGGACCGTAGCGGTCGCGCGGTTCAAGACTGTAGTGCCTAGAACCGCTCGGCCACCCCGGCCGGCCCCAATTGTTAGGTCTACCTAATAATTGTACTGAGTTACGTCTAATTCAATTTCTCAAACAGAAGTGGATGAGTCAAATATCTGAACTGAAACCGTCGTAGAACGGAAACGGTACGTTTCCGGGCATGGGTCCCTATCCGAAATATTATGTACTCACTCCCCTCTGCAAGTCCTAGAAGCTTGTAACGCAAATTGTCGAACACCGTGTAGAACGCTAGTGCGACCTATTCTTTTTGCTACCGGTAAGTTCAACCAGCTCGAAAGTATTACGGTAAATGAGAACAGCCAAACAGTTGCAGGATACAGATTTATTAAAATCCTGTACAACGGTTTCGGTAGTCAAGGACTTTATAAATCTTTATCCTGCAACTGTTTGGCTGTTATCATTTACTGTGAAGATTTTCAACAGTTGCTGTTTCAGCCATGTTTAAAATCTTGTTGTAAGTCTTAAGTACTACGGAGATTTGTCGGGAATTCAAATTGGAGGGACGGTGACATTCTTTTCGGGGAACAGTATTGAGAAAATTTAGACATTTTAAGTTGACCGTAAAACAATTCTTCTGCCGCCAACATACATTTTCGGTAAGGACTGCGAAGATACGGGAAATTAGGGATCATACCGGGGCATGGACAATAGATAGTCGTTTTTCTCTCTCTTTCATTTGCCCAGAAGGTGCTCTTTTAATCTCATCAGGTCATTTGACTCCAGCTGCTCTTCTGCTTATTTTATCTTCCCGTAAACCTTTGAATTTCTTGTTTTCTCTTCTAAATATGTCTCGGATGAGTAAAAACCCCTGTTCAGTCCTTTTGTGACTTGCATCTTCGTCCCTTTACTTTGTTTTCGTGTTTTGGAAGAACGCTTGGATCTTCTTTGTTAATTTGTCGTCCCTCATTCTCTCTAGATGTCCTCACACTGCCTCCAGACGTCCATAATGTGTAATACCTCTTTTCCTGATCTCGTCTATTATTTGAGGACTGAATGAGTATTTTTCGTTATTTTGTATCAAAACCCAGTTGCCATCTGTAATCTTTCCCTCCCACATATAACAATTAAAATTATCTGTCTGTGCATAAGTTTTGGAAAGCTTCGAGGGGCTAAGATATAAAAAATAAAAAGTTTTTACTTATCTCATTTTCTCTTCATGTTGTTGGCTCCAGTTCTTGCTCCTGCAATTTTGATTTATAACGTTGTGGGCTCCTGATGACTAAATAACTGATGAAGATTTTAATGTATTATTCTTGAATTTTGTTCTTTTCGTATTTTCATTCTGATATTTACAGCTTTTTTCTCTTTTTGTGTTTATATTTTCAGCCCAATATTTAAAGTTGGTTATTTTCTCATTGTTTCCATACTTGATTTTTAAAATGCTTGGTAAGTTACTCACCTTGATCATATATTCTGTCTTTTCAGATGACATCTGTAGATCTGTCATTTCAGTTTTTCTCTTCAGAAGTTCTAATCTTTTTCTGTGCATTCTCTAAAGTTCCATCTATTATTACGACAATGTCTGCAAGGGCCAAGCAATTTATTGCTCCTTTCGCTCTACCTAACTTTATATTGTTATTAAGTTTTTACTTCTCTGCATCAGCCATTGTCTTATCACTTTTTCCACCATACAACAGAATTATAGGGGTAACGAAGTGTCTCCTTGTGTAGCTCCTGGTGTAATTTGGAGGACAGTAGAAGTTGTTCGAAGAAATTTAACTTCAGATATTACTTTTTTAAGACGTTGTTTATTTACTTCCTGAGTTTTCCTACCTCCTGAAAATTCCTTCAGTCTTTATTTCAATTTACTTTATTTAATAAACGTCACAAATTTATGATGAGAGCATTGGTTCCTGAAAAGTATAGTTGAGTTGTACCAAGTTCTAGGGGACTGATGACCTCAGCAGTCCCATAGTGCTCAGAGCCATTTGAACCATTTGATAAAGTATGACAACCGCAACCTCACATCCGAAAAATAAATAATACTAAAGAGTACATAATAAAGTAGGATGTCGGCTAGCAGGCTGTCAAAATGTTAAACCAGAACAAAAGACCCAAAAAGAGGTGTAAGAGTTTTGCTATCTAAGAAGTAAAACTGATAAATAAGGAAGATGCGAAAAGAACACAGTAAACACAGTAACAAGGACTTCAAAGGCCAAAGGGCACTCTGCTAAAAGAAATGACTCGTCCTAACACCAAAAATATGAACCTGTAGGGCAGAAAAAGATCCGTGAAATGCTAGATTCGGAGAACAGATCAGTCTGGATATTGTGCATGTATATGGTTGTGAAATTTGATGTTTCAGGAGGCTTTTCATAAAAGCTGATACAACGCCGCCCTTTGGGCAAGGGCTGCCATGCACACCCTCCTTACGCTCGCGGGCGGGCTCGGATAGAGAGGATTGCCCGCCAGGCAGCCGTATTGCATATATTCCGCTCACGTGCCTGCTTGGCCTCTATGCGCTCGGTCAGTGGAGCACAATATACATACCTGCATACGGTATGTCCAGCTGCAAGACGGCCCGCATGTCAGCCGCTCGCACACCCGTCCCGTGATCGCCCGACTGCTTCTGGTCGACACTTAAGCTGGAACAGCCTAGATTAAGGAATGTAGATATGCTCCAGCAAGTCAACGAGTCTAATAAAGAACATAATGAAATTATGACCGCGAACGGTTGAATATACAAAGCGACAAGACGCATTGGTAAAATCTGTTATGGAAAGGATGGCGGGAGGAAGGATTCATGGGAGTGGGTCTAGATGTCAGTGCAGAGGGCACATCGTAGATGATGCGGGGTGCAGCAGCTACACTGAAATGAAGACAGGAGGTGCCAAGCGACAGGGATACAGATTTGGATCAAACCAACCTGAGGATTGATTGTCGAAACAGCAACTTCTCGTTGGTTATTAGTTACTCCATGTTTGGAGAGTGCTGCTAATCCGCAGCTGTGTACTTAACTTATAAATAACCTCTCCAGTTAGTAAATAGTTTTTTACCTTACTCCACGACTGACTTCAGTTCTTATATTGAAGCCATTTTCTAGAAGAATCCGAAACTGACATTTTAAACGCAATCCATCATTGTGCACAAAAATAATGAATACTTAAATAATTTATATTATAGGACTGAAAGCCTTCTAACACGAAAAACACATTATATTAACCAAGTGAGTATAAGAAAAAACAAACTGGCCAGGAGTGAGTAGGGTTACGTACCAACTTAATTATGTATGCAGACAGTTCATCCTTCACAGAAATCAATAATATCGACGATTTTTCCTTGTTACCGAAACTGCTAATGGCAAGATATTGGTCTCGGGAATTCCAAAACTTTCGATAAAGTTTTAATTTTACGTAAGAACTGATAAAGTTTTAATTTTACGTATGAACTTGCATATCAAACAACAAAAAGAATATTTTTTCGCGTGGTATAACTACAAATCAACAATTTTCCGATTTTCTCTCCTTTACTTGGACTCTCAAACCTTGATTCTTACCAAATTTCATTATTCTAAGTCAACGGGAAGAACGCTATAGGTTTTAAAGAGTAAGTTTGCGAACATCAAAATATGTCATATAAATGGCCATATCTGATGACTGATTGTATTTACTTAGAAGTTTCAGGTTTTTACAACATCAAGGGACCACAGATCTTTGCATGTGACATGCATTTAATATTGATACGTCGACAGGTTCCGGAGAAAAAGTGTTTTTAACAGTCGGACAGACATATGGAAAACAATTGGTCGCCGGCCGGAGTGGCCGAGCGGTTCTAGGCGCTACAGTCTGGAACCGCCTGACCGCTACGGTCGCAGGTTCGAATCCTGCCTCGGGCATGGATGTGTGTGAAGTCCTTATGTTAGTTAGGTATGAGTAGTTCTAAGTTCTAGGGGACTGATGACCTCAGCATTTAAGTCTCAAAGTGCTCAGAGCAATTTGAACCAATTTGAACAACTGATTCTTTAAGGGTTCCGTTTTTACTGAACATGTTACGAAACCCTAAAAAAGGAAAATATAGCTTACATTGTACTGTGCTAAATCGAAATCAAATGATCAAGAAAGTAAAAATCGGGTAGATAAATACAGTGTGGCTAGTAGTATCGTGAGAAAAGTGGACGTGTTATGATTACAAAAAAAAATTTACATATAGATAAATCGAAAGTATTGGTATGCTTAAGCATTAAAAGGAATTATATATAGTCATATCAGAAATTTCAAGTTGTCCGCCCCAATAGCTTAGTGGTCAGAGTGACGGATTGCCGTCTTACGGGCCCGGGTTCGATTCCCGGCTAGGCCGGGGAATTTCTCCGCTCAAGGACAGGGTGTTGTGTTGTCTTCATCATCATTTCACTCCCATCCGGCTTGTTGGTCGCCCAATGTGGCGTCGAAAGTAATAAGCCCTGCACCAAGGCGCCCGGACCTGCCCCGGAAGGAGCCTCCCGGCCAATGACACCAAACGCTCACTTCATTTCCATTTCATGTTGATTGGTTTATCATGAGGAAGTGAACGTAGTTGTTTATATTTAATGACATTCTAAAATATCTGCAGTATACAGTGCCTCCTCTTGCGTAGTAGAGCAAATGTTAGAACGTGAGAAACTGTAGAGGTCGCTGGCGAATCAAGAATGCCACGTGGACTGCTTACAGGATGAGAAAATGTTTACTAACACTTGATCGCATCTACGAAATTATGGAGTGTTTTTAACGAAGGGCGACATATATCCTGGAAGATTGTGTTTTGTTAACGTGCGCTGTGCGTCGAGAGTGTTTTCTCTGGCTTTTTGCAATTACGCACCATTTTCTATTTTTTCGTACATCCCTCTTTTAATGTGTGGAGGATTACAAGGTTGTTTTCGATACCGTGTACCGTCTGCCTATCTTGTACGAGGTGAGCTGCGAAGGCGGAATTACATCCAACGTTTCTCCTTCTTAATTATGCGTGGTCTCCGTATCGTGTTTTAAAAGTTCCTCCCATTTGTTCGACATTCATTATGTTTACGTTTGGCTGCATTTACAATGTGAGTTTCAGATTCCTCTGGGAAACGGCTTCAGTATAAAAGTCGGAACCAGTCGTGGAGTAGAATAAAACATTCTTTTAGCATCTAGAGAGATTCTTCATCAAATCAATAACATATCCTGCAATGTGCAGAGTCATAATTACAGACCATACACGTGTGCACAGATTGCCCTAGACAATATTTTCGGTATTTTGTAGCCTCCTCTAAGTACAAAGTATCCTAACAGTAGTGCATAGAAGGAAGAAGACGAATAGGTTGCTTTCACACAAGTCCAAGTGGTGATAGCGTCAGGGGTCCACTCAGCAAACCACATTAAGGGTCATTGTTTCCTAACAAAGATACAGTGATGACGTATCTTCTTCCACATAGCTCTCTTGCCTTGTGGTCGCGACTAGAAATGTAGAACTGGAAGTGGTTGGTTTCAAATTATTGGATAAGGTAAGTAAACAAAAAGTTGAGTGGACACTGGATATATCTTGTTAACCAATTTCGTGACAATCAAAGAATCGTTTCACTTTTGACCAATAACTGGTTCAAATGGTTCTGAGCACTATGGGACTTAATTTCCAAGGTCATCAGTCCCCTAGAACTTATACCTACTTAAACCTAACTAACATAAGGACATCACACATATTCATGCCCGAGGCAGGATTCGAACCTGCGACCATAGCGGTCACGCGGTTCCAGACTGTAGCGCGTAGAACCGCTCGGCCACCCCGGCCGGCCCCAATAACTGGAAGGTGATTCGTATGCTTTCTGATTTTTTCGATTGTTTGCGACAGATAAAATGGGCTGACAGCGTGTATTTTTGTAATTTACATTCCCACACAGGAGCATATATTATGTCAGCGTAAAATGTTATTAGTTTCTACATGTCGCTTGAATTTTCGATGCTTTCCGCTTCAGTATTTTTGTTTTGCTCTCTCAGTATCAATTTTTGCGAATCCATTATTGATTAATTTTTATATGTATTTTACTTTTCTAAGGAATATTTTTTTCCAAAACTGCTCCGTAACATAATTAGTTATGCTCTAGCCAAGTTAGCCTGATTCAAATAACTAGCGACACATGAAAATGCGAATGAAAACCAAACAAACAACAATGGTTGAGAATCTAACACGTACTTCTCAGCTTGTTTCGGTTCAAAAGGTTCAAATGGTTCTGAGCACTATGGGACTTAACATCTATGGTCATCAGTCCCCTAGAACTTAGAACTACTTAAACCTAACTAACCTAAGGACATCACACAATACCCAGCCATCACGAGGCAGAGAAAATCCCTGACCCCGCCAGGAATCGAACCCGGGAATCCGGGCGTGGGAAGCGAGAACGCTACCGCACGACCACGAGATGGGCCTTCTTTCGGTGAAAGATGCATGTAATGTATTTCTGTCACTCTGGCTAGCTGGCAGACTGTGGGAAAGTGAAGGATGCAGGAATGAAACGGCAAGTGTGTAGTAAAAACGTTCCTAGTTGGAATACCAGCTCCTGCGCCAGGTATTCTGAATGGACAGGTGTTGTCAGAGAGCATGTTCCACGTTCCAGTAAAACCCCTGAAGGTGGCATTCGCATGGCTGCAAACTTACACGGTCAGAAGCTGAGGAAAGAATGCTTTCGAAAAAGATGCGAATCTGTAAGCGGATTGAAAACGCAATGCACTCAGAGCGAGAAGACTCTGTTAGCCTCAGAGGAGGTCAGCAGGAGTTAATCTTCAAATTTTGTAAGGTGTCCCTGACTTGTTCATCAGAATTATTTTCGTAGCTGGGAGGAAGAAACGTGAGTGCATACATGTAGCCGCTGTCATTGGCTGAAACCCTAAACCAGTTTCATTTCTGGGAGAGAAATTCTGCTTTCCACCCCCTTCTACGAGAGAAATCTGTTTTACTGACTAATCGTGGTATATTCTTGAGGAGAAGGGAAATGGTTGTTAGTGTTATAAACTTTTCATTGGTTGCAACTCAGATGGTCCACAGCAGCTGGCTAAACACAATCCAGTGCTAGGAGAACCAGGAAGGTTTTTGAGCAGGAGAGCAGATAGGAACTTCATCTCAGATCTCCATAGGGGGAACATTTTTTGTTAGAGCTGCAGAGAGGCAACACGTAGTCTCAGATCTCCAGAGAATAAAGACTTCATCTTAGAACTTCAAAGAGGAAAGACTTTACCCTAGAGCTGATCATAGGCTCTAGGGCTGAACTTAAATCTCTCAGCTATCACTGCAAGCATCCTCTGCACCTGAGTTTCAGAGTACTAGTACGCATAAGCCGCATTAACGAAGGAACCAAGATGTGGTCTAGTGTGGGTTGTTGTTGTTGTTGTGATCTTCAATCCAAAGACCGATTTAATGCAGTTCTCCATGCTACTCTACCCTGTGCAAACCATTTCATCTCCAAGTAACTACTGCAACCTACATCCTTCTGAATCTGCTTATTATATTCATCTCTTGGTCTCTTGGTCTCTATTATTTTTAACCTCCAAGCTACCCTCCAGTACTAAATCGATGATCCCTTGATGCCTCAGAACATGCCCTACCAACCCATCTCTTCTTCTAGTCAAGTTGTGCCACAAATTCCTATTCCCCTCAGTTGTATTCACTACCTCACCATTAGTTACATGATCTACCCATCTAATCTTCAGCAGTCTCCCGTAGCACTACATTACAAAAGCTTCTATTCTCTTCTTGTCTAAACTGTTGATCGTCCGCGTTTCACTTCCATACATGGCTACACTCCATACACATACTTACAGAAAAGTTTTCCTACCACTTAAATCTATATTCGATGTTAACAACTCTTCTTCAGAAACGCTTCAACCATCCTCAGCTATTTTGCTGTCCAAATAGCAAAACTCATCTACTACTTAAAGGGTCTCATTTCCTAATATAATTCCCTCAGCATCAAATGATTTAATTCGACTGCATTCCATTAACCTTGTTTTGCTGTTCTAGGCGCTGCAGTCCTGCCTCGGGCATGGATGTGTGTGATGTCCTTAGGTTAGTTAGGTTTAACTAGTTCTAAGTTCTAGGGGACTGATGACCTCAGAAGTTAAGTCCCATAGTTCTCAGAGCCATTTGAACCATTTGAACCTCTTTCATTTCCATAATACATCATCCTTGTATACTCCTTCCACCTGTCGCCTTTCCCTTCTTTTCTTAGGACTGGTTTACCATCTGAACTCTTGATATTCATACATTTCCTCCAAAGGTCTCTTTAATTTTTCTGTAAGCGGCATCTACCTTACCCCTAGTGATACATCCTTCTACATCCTTACGTTTGTCCTGTAGCCAATCCCGCTTACCAGTTTTCCACTTCCTATCTACCTCATTTTTGAGATGTTTGTATTACTTTAGACCTGTTTCATTTGCTGCATTTTCATACTCTCTCCTTTCATCAATTAAATTCAATATCTCTCGTGTTATCCAAGGATTTCTTCTAGCCCTCTTCTTTTCACCTATTTCATTGTTTGCTTCCTTCACTATTTCATCTCTCAAAGCTAACCATTCTTCTTCTATTGTGTTCCCTTCCCCTGCTCTCGTCAGTCGTTCCCTAATGCTCCTCTGAAACTCTCTACAGCCTCCAGTTCTTTCCGTTTAGCTCCTTAAATTCCTACCTTTCTGCAGTTCCTTCAATTTTAATCTACGGTTCATAACCAACAAATTGTGGTCAGAGTCCACATCTACCCATGGAAATGTGTTAAACATTAAAACCTGTTTCCTAAATCTCTCTCTTACCATTATATAGTCAATCTGAATATAGTGGAAGAGCTTTGAAGACACCGGTGTCTCCAAGTCTCTTCCACTATACAGCCTTCACTCATGATTCTTAAATCAAGTATTAACGATGTCTAAGTTATGCTCTACGCAAAATTCTGCCAGGCGAATTCCTCTTTCATTCCTTATCCCCAGTCCATATTCACCTACTACGTTTCTCTCTCTTTCTTTTCCTACTATCGAATCCCAGTCCCTTTGACTACTAAATTTTCGTCTCCCTTCAGTATCTGAATAATTTCTTTTATCACGCCATATATTTCTTTAATCTCTTCATCATCTGCGGAACTAGTTGCATTTTCACTTTTCACACACTCGATTAGTTAAACTCAACATGTGATTAGACACGTGTGCTGATGCTTACACGTACTCGTCTAGTCAGTTTTTGTTAGTCTGTGGGATAATTCCGCAATCACTGGGGGCTTATGTAGACATAGCTGATTGTATCCTTTCATTCTCAATTTCACTCTCCTGCGCCAAGGTCTTACCGTGTTCCTTTTGCAATTCATTTGAAGCTTTGTTAATTTTATTATTAACTGTGTTACCTATTGGATGACTGAATTCAGTGACTGGAAACAAGTTACCTGTGTGAGATACGGTGCCCATATTTCATGTTAATTTAGCCACCCCGGTTTAAATGTAGGTTTTTTTCCGTTGTGAGACTGTTTTCTGAAATTTGTAGTGCGGAGCAGCCTGTTCACTGTATAAGTCGCCAGGTTCAGATCTTGTTAGCATCACAAAGGTATAATTTCAAAAGCAACGACGTTATGTGCACGATAACGCATCCAGCAAGGTCGCTATATATCAGTTAAAATTGCAGTGCTGCTTGCAGATAATTTTTCCATAAACAATTGTGTCGTACAGGGGCAACTGTCTATTTTAGTAAAGACATACAGGGACTCAACAGGACTCACTATTATACAATAATCCTTGAAAGACTGCTGGACATTTAATATGCATTTAATTTTTATATGATGTTGTTTCAGTTGAATGACTATCATACAGCGGGAAACGGGGATACATATACAAGTACACCTTTAACTTTGCCTTACTTGGACAACTTAAAAAGGAAAGGAACTCTAAAAATAATGAAATTTTTCATTTTGACTCTGTTTATGGTGATAGGCCTGCAAATTACATTCACTACATGCGGTACATTCCACGTGGCTCATATTGATTTAGTTGAAGAGAGCGTGCTTCCAGATAGTAAACTCATTTATTCGTGAATGGTGGGACATACGGTATTACTTCCCACACTAAAAATAATTTGTAAGTGTTAGCTGAATTTCACATGCAGCAGTGAATTACAGCTGACCAAAAGAAAAACCTCCAGTGAGTAAATTTTACAATGGAAATGTTAGATTTATGTACGATTCGTCGTTTAATTACGAAACATAAAAATTATAATGAATGGAGAAATGATAATCAGCTTGTGATGAAGTTACGAAATGTTCAACTGTGTCTGAATTCCTAAGGGACCAAACTGCTGAGGTCATCGGTCCATAGACCTACACACTACTTAAAATAACTTATGCTAATAGCTACACACACACCCTGCCCGAGGGAGGACTCGAACCTCCAGCGGAAGGAGCCACGCAATCCGTGACATGGCGCCACTCCGCGCAGCCTGACGTTACGATGTAAGGCTATAATACGTACGAAATTAAAGTTTTTTTAACTGAATAGTTTCTATAAATAAGTCATTCAAAATAAAAAAATGTAGTATTCAGTTCTTCATACAAAAACTAAGATACTAGGGCCTGCTAAAAAGTAGTGCCCCGAATTTTTTATGTGAAAACACTTAAAACTCTTCAAATGAAACAAACATTCTATAGCTTTATTATGCATATTTACATATTTATTTCTCAGTGCAGTTACGCTGGCAACGAACACATTTCTGCCAATGAGTGAACAGGTTGTTCATATCGTCACTGTAAAATGTTTGACTTTATTAACGGATCCACAAGTCTACCTCTAAATGCACCGCTTCATCACTGTCAATGTGAAGTCCTTGAACATGTTCTTTAATTTTCAGAAGAAGATGAAAATCAAATGGCACCAGGTCGGTACTGTATGGAGGATGATGGTGACAGAGTTGCAGACGTCGCGGCGCTCGTGTGCGGTCAGGCACTGTCATACTGAAGAAGATTACAACATGCTGTTTCTCACTCACCGACGTAGTTATATTACACACCACCATCTTACATGCTACAATTTGGTGCCCTCTAGTGGCAGAGTACTGAAAATATTTAGACATCAGGAATGAAGATGCAAAATGTTTATAACGTTTGTTTTAGTTAAAAGCTTTCAGAGTTTTCACATAAAAAATTTGGAGTCGTTACTTTTCAGTTTGCCTTCGTATGTTGTGAAATACTAACTTCATAAATGTATGTATTGTAGCAGCATTATTTTATGCAACTTCATGCAGAACACGCTGCTGGGCATTAAAATCGCAACGCCATAAGATGCCATGCAAGAAACGTCAAATGGCAGGAAGTGCACCGCATGCTTGGATATGCAAATGATCAGCATTTCAGCGCAACCTCACAAAGTAGGTAAAAGTAGCGTCATATACATGATGTGTATGAGGGTAGATTATTGAGCGAGTTGTTCATCCATAAATCGCTTTAGAATGTTGGTTGTTTGAGAGAAGACTGTGTTACACTTTGTCGTAGAAGGACATATCGACAGTGGCAGGGTCGTGGCTTATCGAGTGTGTGGTTTACCAGGGTCCCAAGACTGTCACGTTAATGTGGAGTAGGTGGCTTCAGGAGGACCATACTCATCGCCAGTCAGGATCTCAGCAGTCCTGCGCAGCTATCGCCCGAGAGGGCGTTGCTTGGCTGTGCAGGATCGTACAGTCACATCACGCTCATTGAGTCAGGAAATAGTCTTGTTTGCAACAAGACAGTGCGATGACGCTTGGAGAACCATGCAGTGTCAGCTCGGCGACTGTTGCTGCAGGGTCTGTTGACGCACCAGCAGCGAGAGGCATGCCGCAGAGATGCACCCAATGACAGCACCGGACATAGTGACACCATGTCGTCTGTTTTGACAATTCTCAGTTCTGCGTAAAGTATCACGGAGGAGGGCTTCTTGTGTGGAAGCTCATAAGAAAGCTGTTACACAGCAGAATAATTTTATTGGGCAGGCTTAAAATTTTGTTAAAGTCCCAACAGGCAAACTCGAAACAGAGTAAGTTAGCATTGAGTTGGTGTGCCAATCGTTATATGAACATGGCATACCGCTGATGCAACAGACCTCGCAACTGGTCAGACCGAAAAGCGATGACCACTGTGCTACTAACAGGGCACGGCGAGCTAACACTATGTAACTTCACCGGCGGAACGCCCCTCCCCAGAAAAAATTGACTTCAGCGACCTAGAATTATTGTTGAAATTACCAAGTGAGGCAAGCAGTGCTGACGGGTAGATAAATGGGGTCAAATTCGCGAATACAACCGGAGATGTAGACTCGAATTGTTAAATATGTTATTAGATCTCAAGAACACATTCTGTCCTGGTGTATGTTGTCTGTGCCGCTAGGACCAGAGAGAATGATAATCCGTTGACTTTCAATGAAACCACAAAACGCTGGTCGATAATGCCCAGCCGACCAGGGTGGACGAGCGGTTCTAGGCGCTACAGTCTGGAACCGCGCGACCCCTGAGGTCGCAGCTTCGAATCCTGCCTCGGACATGGATGTGTGTGATGTCCCTAGGTTAGTTAGGTTTAAGTAGTTCTAAGTCCTAGGGGACTGATGACCTCAGAAGTTAAGTCCCATTGTGGTCAGAGCCATTTTTGATAATGCCCAGACTACTACTTTCTTGCTGACTTCAATACCGAGAGGCAGCCAACCTGATCCGATCCACAGGCATGGTCTACCACTGCTGCCTACTGAGACATCATGGTGAAGAAGACTGGTGAGCAGCTAGCCCTCTTCCACCACTGGGTCATCGCAGATGATCTGCACTCTGCCATCAACGCACTGGTCGGGCCAGGTGCGTCCATCCCCTGGCCCCTCCCCCACGCGCCTGACTTCCCAGTGTCTACTGCAATCTTGGTCGATCCATGATGAGTGACCAGGGCCTAGTCTTCACAACCGACATCCTGAACCACAGTCTGCAGTCTCGAGTTGAGCGCACAATGGGCTGTTGAGAGCGCTGAGGTGGTGGTCACAGTAAGCCTTCCTCGCCCCTGTACCATCTCCATCCCAGCACGCAGCCATGGCACTGACCTTCGATGGCGAGGTGAGGACCCGCTGGTGAGGTACCACTGTTCCTTTGCGGCTCTGAAGACAGTTATACCTTTGTCAGCTCTAGTCGGCCAGTAAACCGAATTACAGAAAATGCTGTTTCGCTGACGTCTCTGGGCATCCACCGAACCATTCACCCTCTCTCGTCACTCGACCTCCCGCTCATAATGTGGTTCAAATGGCTCTGAGCACTATGCGACTTAACTTCTGAAGTCATCAGTCGCCTAGAACTTAGAACTACTTAAACCTAACTAACCTAAGACATCATACAAATCCACGCCCGAGGCAGGATTCGAACCTGCGACCGTAGCGGTCGCTCGGCTCAAGACTGTAGTGCCTAGAACCGCACGGCCAATTCGGTCGGCTCATAATGTGGCCCCATCCCCAGGTCGCTACAGAACGAATGCTCTGAGATTAAATTTAGACAGCAGCCGTTACATACCTGACAAGCTAACGCCAATGGCTCCGCCTTGTCTTCGACCTCTCTTTTACTTTTCTATCAAGACAATAACGTAAGATTACATGTCACGAGTGGTATCCTGACGTACCTCAACGCAGAGGGCGTTCCACTGCTGCGCTGGCCAGCACGTTCTGCAAATCTCTCACACACTGAAAATACTTGGCCATGAGTTACCAACAGACTCTCATACCACCACTCACCCCCAACTAAGATTGTTGACCTCTTTCACAGAGTAGCGTAGCAAACCCGTGTCTCTCATCCAAGCTCAGTTCGACTCTCCACACAGCTAGGTTGCAGCCATGGTTGCTGTCAGAGGAGGCAGGTCAGTCTACTAATTTTCGCAGTCAATATATACCAAATCATCTACGGATTCAATTATGCGCAAAATAACTGTAACCTCGTTACTTTCTAACCTTCTTGGTGTTTCAATTCTAAAGACCTGCAGCATACACAGCTGGCACTAAAGCTTCCTAGGCTATATCGTTTCGGTCAATCACTAACATTGCTCGGTAGCCATCGTGTCTAAATTGGCCCATATAGACTACCTCAATATACTTTCAGTAGCCGTCCAAACAAACCGCTCTCGCAAAAAAGGGCACTAGGGGCGAACGCCCCATTGATGGCAGATTCATTACGGAGATAGCACAAGCGTAGTGAATACGAGAGAGAAAACGAATAGTGAGTTGCCTGTTATGGGCGTATTCCACTTTGCTACAGAGCCAGCACGAACAGGGGGAAAGCGAGTGAGACAGGAAACAGTGCGCTGCATGTTAAGAGGATAGTCCTCTTTGAAAATTTCAAAAAATCTATTGTTTTGTTTTCGGCTTAAAATATTCTCTGGGATGTCTATTTTGTTGTAGTGTTCATTCCAAGTTGGTCAGAAACTCTGTTATCTAGTTGTAAGGCTATTTGTGAAAACCGAACCAATCACAGTGGGAAAAAATAGTCGACATGTAATTTAAAAAGAGGCCTAACAGGAATTATGGAAATTATGAACCCACTCGAACTTGAGATCAGACTAGCCTGTTATATCCTCTGCAAAAAAGTGGACTAAAAGCCTATGGAGTGAGCAGTGCAGTATACGATAGGAGCTAACAAAGAGGCCGGCCGCACCACCATTGCCAAGAAGAAGATGGAGGGGGATCTCCTATTCGAACTGGAAGGATTGCCGTATGGTCCAGGTATCATTGACTAGAGGCATGTTTAGCTACAAAATATACACCGAAGAGCCAAAGAAACCCGGACACCTGCTTAAGTTGCAGATGTGCCGCAACACAACGTGGCATGGACTCGACTAATGTCTGAAGTAGTGCTGGAGGGAACTGACACCGTGAGTCTTGCAGGGCTGACCATATGTCCGAAAGAATACGATGTAGTAACGATCTCTTCTAAACAGCACGTTGTAAGGCACCCCAAATGATCATGTCTGGCGAGTTTGAGGGCCAGCGGAAGTGTTTAAATTCAGAAGAGTGCTCCCGGAGCCACTCTGTAGCAATTCAGGAAGTGTAGCGTGTTCCATTGTCCTACTGGAATTGCCCAAGTCCGTCGGAATGCACAAGGGACATGAATGAATGCAGGTGATCAGACAGGATGCTTACGTACTGTCAACTGTCAGACTCTTATCTAACCGTATCAGGGGTCCAGTATCACTCGAGTTGCACATGTCCCACACCATTACAGAACCCCCACCAGCTTGGACAGCCCCCTGCTGACATGCAGGGTCCATTGATTCATGACATTGCCTACATACCCGTACACATCCATCCGCTCGATACAATTTTAAACAAGACCCGTCCGACCAGGCAACATGTTTCCAGTCATCAACAGTCCAATGTCGGTGTTGACGGGACCGGCCGCTGTGGCCGAGCAGTTCTATGCGCTTCACTCCACTACGGTCGCAGGTTCGAATCCTGCCTCGGGCATGGATTTGGGTGATGCACTTAGGTTAGTTACGTTTATGTAGTTCTAAGTCTATGGGACTGATGACGTCCCATAGTGCTTAGAGCCATTTGAACCATTTTTCGGTGTTGGCGCGCCCAGGCAAGACGTAAAGCTTTTGTCGTAAAGTCATCAAGGCTACACGAGTGGGTCTTCAGCTCCGAAAGCCCATATCGATGATATTTCGTTGAATGGTTCGCACGCTGACACTTTTTGATGGCCCAGCGTTGAAATCTGCAGCAATTTTCGGAAGGGTTGCACTTCTGTCACGTAGAACGATTTACCTCAGCCGTCGTTTGTCTCGTGCTTGCACGATCTTTCTCCGGCCGCAGCGATGTGGGAGATATGATGTTTTACCGGATCCCTGATATTCGCGGTCCACGAGTGAAATGGTCGTACGGGAAAATCCGCACTTCATCGCTACCTCGGAGACGCTGTGTCCCACAGCTCGTACGCCACTATGACACCACGTTCAATCTCACTTAAATCTTGATAACCTGCCATTGTAGCAGCAGTAACCGATCAAACAACTGGGCCAGACACTTGTTGTCTTATGTACGCATTGCCGATCGCAGCGCCGTATTCTGCCTGTATACATATCTCTATATTTGAATACGCATGCCTATACCAGTTTCTTTGTCGATTCAGTGTATAACTCAAAACTTTAAACGAGTTTTTCCCGAAACAATATTTTTCGAATTGGAGGGGAACATAATTTGGGAATGGTACATAAGATTTTGATAGGAATTTGATACCGACATTCTAAATTGAATTCTCTATCAGTGTAAGTATCCGTTTAGCGATATGTTCAAATGTCTATTTTCTGTGTAAGTTTATATCTCGACTTCGTTCAACAATTCATTTTGTTCTAATTTAATATTTTCCAGTTATACTATGTATGCTGAAAATATATTGAAAATTACTTATAAAAATTGTTTTGTTACAGTTCATTAGGAGACTTTCGAGAATTCCCCCCAACGCCCAATGTTTCGGCAGCAAGGGGTTCTTCCATCTGATGCAGTGGTTACAGGAAGCGTCCGATGTGAATACAAAAATGATTTCTTAAAGACAAAAAAGATATACGAGGGTAATCCCAAAAGTAACGTCTCCTATTTTTTATAAGTACATAGACCTGTTTATTTTTACAATGGTTTACATCAGTTTACAGCTTGAACATTTAGCTACTTTTAGACATAATCACCACTTCTGTCAATGCATTTTTGTAGACGCTGTGGCAGTTTTTGTATGCCCATGTCATACCAGCTCGCTGCCATGCTGTTCAGAAAGTTATGAACCTCTTCTTTCACCCCGTCGTCGGAACTGAATCGCTTTCCGGCCAAATGACAAAGCAGTCAAGAAATGCGAGGGAAGCATCAACTCGTTGCCGTATGTGGTCCTCAGTTCAACATGCGTGGCACCCCTCTTGCGTACACCTTCCGGTAGTTCAATGTTTCCGTTAAAATTCTGTGAGTGGTGCTTCGGGAACCTCAGGAACCAACGTGCACACATCATCCAGGGTGATCCACCGATCTTCACGCATGCTTTGCTCAACCTTCAGCACTGTCTCCTCAGAAACTGACGGTCTTCCGTTCTTTTGGTCGTCGTGAATTGCGGTCCGACCAGCTGCAGTCTCCACACCACTTACGAACATTTTTGACATCCATGCACGTCACCATACACTTCCGTCAATTGGCAATGGATTTCAATCGGCGCAGTGCCCTTTGCGTTCAAAAACCGAATAACTGCCGCAATTCGAACCTCCAACGGGAGCTCCACTCTCAACGGCTACCGATCCAAGACTGAGCGCCTCAGCGCGGGAAACACTCTTCATAACAGTATGACCAACTGCCACAAATAATTCTGTACTTATAAAAAAATAGGAGACCTTAATTTTGGCATTACCCTCGTAACTATACCGTTAGATTTACCAATACTTTTCATTTTTTTTTCAAAAAATCACGAAACTTACCTATTTTTCATGCACTCTAAGTGCGCTGTCACCTTTAGTGAAAGTGATTCTGGAAACTACTGAGGCCCATATATCTGGATTGCCGTCGATTTGAATTTTGCTCCTCCTGAGTCTTATGCTTTATTACTGTGCCACCTCGGTATGTATAAAATTACTTCACTCAAAGAACTGATGCCAACATTTTCTCGGAAAACCCCGTTACGCTTCTTAAATATCTTCTTCTTCAGTAACGCTACAGCCCTTGGTGAACCTTGGCTTCTTCAACGACCTTCCTCCACAATTCTCGGTTATTTGCTGCTCTTTTCTACCCCGGACTCCCATACCGGTAAGACCCATTATTACGTCGTCAATCCATCTTCTTCTAGGTCTCCCTTTTCGCCTAGCGAAATTGATCACGTCTTTTATTATTTTCTTTGGAATTCTATTCTCTGCCATTCTCTCCAAGTGTCCTAGCCATCGTATTCGCTGTGATTTCGCAAATTTGACTATGTACCTATCTTGTATTAACTCATGTAATTCGGCATTTTAGCGAATTCTGCAGCCTTCTTCCTCTCTTATTGGCCCATGATGCGTAAAATAACAGAAAATTCGTCTTTCTCTGCTTCCTAGCTAAAGAAAGTTAATCTAACTATTTCACTGAAACAATTCAAATTCATTGTGGCGCGCCCCTTTGGAAAGGAAGTCTCAATCGGCCAAGCTGCATTACTGTATGTTCCAGAAGGAAAGTTGTCATCAACTGCGTGTTAGGTACCACGTTTGCTGATGTTGTATTTATAAACAATAACATAAAAAGGGATTTTTCTCAATGCCTAACATCATGTGGAAACTCAGTTATGTCTATCAATAACAATATATTAGGTCCTAAGATACTGTTGCGAGGAACTCCTCTGTTACGTAGGATCTTATAAAAGTTTCACTAATACTTTATTTGTAGCCTGCGCTACCTCTGGTCTTTTTATATACGTTGGAATCAAGAAATAACTTCCGTGGTACGTGAGGAAGTTGCATAGATCAAAAACTAGTGTGGTCAAATACACAGACAGAAAAGACACTGCCACACCGAAAAATAATTAATCTAGAGAAATGAAATTCTGGGAATACATGTGACTAGGCAACATATTTAGATCAACAATGCAAGATCACAGGTTAATGTAAGCGCGAGACAAGCCATTGCAAATTTGTAATGCTTGTACATTAATGACCGTGTAACCACCAGAATGTTGAATGCAAGCACGCAGCCGGCCGGTGAGGCCGTGCGGTTCTAGGTGCTTCAGTCTGGAACCGCGTGACCGCTAAGGTCGCAGCTTCGAATCCTGCCTCGGGCATGGATGTGTGTGATGTCCTTAGGTTGGTTAGGTTTAAGTAGTTCTAAGTTCTAGGGGACTGATGACCACAGATGTTAAGTCACATAGTGCTCAGAGCCATTTGAACCATTTTGCAAGCATTCAAATGTGCCGGCTGTGTTATACAGATGCCGGATGTCAGTTTGTGGTACGCAGTTCTATGCCTGTCGCTCATGGTCGGTCAGGGACGGTATGCAGTTTGTGGTTGGCGCTGAGGCTGTCGACTGATGGTGTCTCATACCTGCTCGACTGGACACAGATATGGCGATAGAGTAGGCCAAGTCAAAATGCGAACACTCTGTAGAGCAGGGCTTCCCAACCTTTTCAGCTGGCGGACTCCTTCTTCAGTCGAAAATCCATGGCGGACCCGTAGTCAGTCAATAGCACAGTAACTTTAAATTTCAGAGCGAAACTCGTGGGAACTGAAAGCTTCTTAATGCAAGTACCATGTTCCCAGTGACCCTCCCATCTTACGGAATACGTGGCGCACTGATGAAGCAAGTTTAACATTTAATGATGCCTGCGGCCGCATACATGGCACCGAGCGCTGTGATTGCTCGACAAAGCTCGCTCCGCGCATGCGTGAAAGATATCAGCGCATCTAGCGCCGTTAGCCGGCGCACAAAACGACCCACGTATTGTTGCGAAACAGTCGATCAGAGAAGCCGCGTTCTCCGGCACTAGACCGTGCATGCGTTCTCACTTAGTAACCGTAAAGACTACTTGGGAATACGACCTGAAGTATACAAGTTTTTCACACGAAAAAAAATAGTGACGAATTTGATTTTCACATTTTTATTCAATAATTTTACTCATTATTTTACGCGATTTGGTGAAAGGTGGCCGTCGATCCCCTAGAGAGAGCCGGCTGATCCCTAAGGGGTCCGCGGACCGCACGTTGGGTAGCCCTTCTCTAGAGCATATTGGTTTACAATAGCGATATGTGGGCGAGCTTTACTATGTTGGAAAACACTCCCTAGAATGCTGATCATGAATGGCAGCGCAACAGGTCGAATCACCAGATTGACGTACAAATTTGCGATCAGGGTCTACGAGATAACCACTATTGTGCACCTGCCTTTATACGAAATCGCACTCCAGACCATATCTCCAAGTGCAGGTCCAGTGTATCTAGCACAAAGACGGGTAGGTTGCAGGCCCTAAGTTGGTTCAAATGGTTCAAATGGCTCTGAGCACTATGGGACTCAACTACTGTGGTCATTAGTCCCCTAGAACTTAGAACTACTTAAACCGAACTAACCTAAGGACATCACACACGTCCATGCCCGAGGCAGGATTCGAACCTGCGACCGTAGCAGTCGCACGGTTCCGGACTGCGCGCCTAGAACCGCGAGACCACCGCGGCCGGCCCCTAAGTTGGTCTCCTTCTAACCAACACATGCCCATTACTGGCATCGAGATAAAACCAGCTTTCACCAGGAAACACAACAGACCGTCACCTTGTCTACATCTACATCTTCATATATACTCCGCTAGCCACCAAGCGGTGTGCACAATTCGCGCCTAAGTCAAATCCCTCTCCCCCCCCCCCCCCCCCCCCTCTGTTTCACTCGCGGATCACACGAGGGAAAAACGACTGTCTGAACGCCTCCGTACGAGCTCTTACTTCCTTTATCTTTGAATGATGATCATTACGCGATTTGAAAGTTAATGGTAATATATGCTCTACATCCTCGGTGAAGACTGGATTTCGGAATTTAGTGAGCAGCCCCTTCTGTTTATCACGTCGTCTATCTTCAAGTGTGTCCCACTTCAAACTTGAGATTTGTAACGCTCTCGCGATGGCTAAATGTACCACTCACGAATCTTGCCGCTCTTCTTTGGACCTTCTTAATCTCTTGAATCAGACCCAACTGGTAAGGGTCCCATACAGACGAACAATACTCTAAGACTGAACGAACTAACGTATTGTAAGCTATTTCCTTTGTTGAAGGACTGCATCGCTTCAGGATTCTACCAATAAACCGCAATCTAGAGTTCGCCTTACCCGTTACTTGTGTTCCGTTTGAGATCATTTCGAATAGTCACACCCAGATACTTGACGGATGTTACCGCTTCCAAAGAGTAATCATTTATTTTCTACTCATACATTAATGGGCATTTTCACCTTGTTATATGCAGTACGTTACACTTACTAATATTGAGAGATAACTGCAAGTCATTACACCACCCATTTATTTTCTGCAAATCCCTTCCAATGAGCTCTCGCTTGACACTACTGAAATCGCAAATGGCAGCGGTTTGGGGTCAGTGGAAAGCACAGGGCGTCTGCATCTGAACTGTCCTTGAAATAATCGATTTGTAACAGTTTGTTGTGTCTCTGTGGTGCCAACTGCTGCTCAAATCGCAGTTGCAGACGCAGTAAAATGCGCCAAAGCCATACGCCGAACACGGTGGTCTTTCCTCTCGGTAGTGCCACATGGCTGTGCGGAGCCCTTTCTTCTTGCGACCCTACATTCTCGTGACCACCTCAGCGAGAGATCATGTAATGGCTACCTTCCTATCAAGTGTTTCTGCAGTGTCGCAAAGGAACATTCAGCTTCTGTAGCAGTTTTGCACCACACCGTTCAAACTCAGTGTGGTGTTAACATTGGCGTCTTTATCGCCTTAAATGCATTCTTGACTAGCGTTCAATCACCAATTAAAATTATCACAGGTTGCTTATCACCTGTGGACAAACTCCATTGTCTCGCTGGCATAGCTCCTCCTGAAATCAGACGTGAGGTAGCTGCGAGATATGAGAAAAGGGACGACTGTTTTGACCGAGCGGTTCTAGGCGCTTCAGTCCGGAACCGCGCGACTGCTACGGTCGCAGGTTCGAATCCTGCCTCGGGCATGGATGTTTGTGATGCCCTTAGGTTAGTTAGGTTTAAGTAGTTCTAAGTTCTAGGGGACTGGTGACCTCAGATGTTAAGTCCCATAGTGCTCAGAGCCAATTTTTTTTAATGAGAAAAGTAAGGCCACAATGAAGGAAGCCCATCCACTACATGGTCGTCAGCCCGCACATCCTAGGCTGAAATCAAGAAAGAGCTTCTTGACAACTACTGAGGCTCTCATCGAGTATCCACATGTGGCAAGGATCTCGCGACGGTGGGAGAAATGTCGGTATTTGCGAGGAAGAACTTGCCCCTGGACATTTGGAGAAATGGTCAATATGGAGGTCTCTCAATAGATTACGATCAAACACAACGAGATGCAAGACTCATCTGATGACTTGGGGTTTCTCTGTGGACTCAGTTCTTTGCCAGTGTGGCGTTGAGCAGACTAACAGTGTTATGAATGACCAAGCACCTGCACCATGCAAGAGCTACATCAAATGCACTAGAAGTGTTCAAATTTTGTATTTCTTTTGTGTACTTACACACTGGGTGATCAAAAAGTCAGTATAAATTTGAAAACTTAATAAACCACGGAATAATGTAGATAGAGAGGTACAAATTGACATACATGCTTGGAATGACATGGGGTTTTATTAAAACAAAAAAAAGTTCACACAATGTCCGACAGATGGCGCTAACTGCTACCATGACGGGTGAGAGGTACGCCGATATGTTACAGAATCGCATAATCCACAGCGTGGCTGATAAACACCTGCTGGAACGTACGATGTTTATGCATGATGGCACTCCACGCCATATTGCTAGACGCCTGCAAAATCTCTTGCGCGCGTCGTTTTGTGATGATCATGTGCTCAGCCGTAACTTTCGTCATGGTTGGCCTCCCAGGTTCCCAGACCTCAGTCCGTGCGATTATTGGCTTTGGGGTTACCTGAAGTCGCAAGTGACCGTGATCGACCGACATCTCTAGGGATGCTGAAAGACAACATCCGACGCCAGTGTCTCACCATAACTCCGGACATGCTTTACAGTACTGTTCACAACATTATTCCTCGACTACGATTATTGGTGAGGAATGATGGTGGACATATTGAACATTTCCTGTAAAGAACATCATCTTTGCTTTGTCTTGCTTCGTTATGCTAATTATTTGTATTCAGATGAAGCGCCATCTGTCGGACATTTTTTGAACTTTTGTATTTTCTTGACTCTAATAAAACCCCATGTCATTCCAAGCATGTGTGTCAATTTGTACCTCTCTATCTACATTATTCCGTGATTTATAAATTTATACTGACTTTTTGATCACCCAGTATATATATATATATATTAGTCATCAGTCTACTGGTTTGATGCGGCCCGCCACGAATTCCTTTCCTGTGCTAACCTCTTCATCTCAGAGTAGCACTTGCAACCTACGTCCTCAATTATTTGCTGGATGTATTCCAAACTCTGTCTTCCTCTACAGTTTTTGCCCTCTACAGCTCCGTCTAGTACCATGGAAGTCATTCCCTCATGTCTTAGCAGATGTCCTATCATCCTGTCCCTTCTCCTTGTCAGTGTTTTCCACATATTCCTTTCCTCTCCGATTCTACGTAGAACCTCCTCATTCCTTACCTTATCAGTCCACCTAAATTTCAACATTCGTCTATAGCACCACATCTCAAATGTTTCGATTCTCTTCTGTTCCGGTTTTCCCACAGTCCGTGTTTCACTACCATACAATGCTGTACTCCAGACGTTCATCCTCAGAAATTTCTTCCCCAAATTAAGGCCGGCATTTGATATTAGTAGACTTCTCTTGGCCAGAAATGCCTTTTTTGCCATAGCGAGTCTACTTTTGATGTCCTCCTTGCTCCGTCCGTCATTGGTTATTTTACTGCCTAGGTAGCAGGATTCCTTAACTTCATTGACTTCGTGACCATCAGTCCTGATGTTAAGTTTCTCGCTGTTCTCATTTCTACTACTTCTCATTACCTTCGTCTTTCTCCGATTTACTCTCAAACCATACTGTGTACTCATTAGACTGTTCATTCCGTTCAGCAGATCATTTAATTCTTCTTCACTTCCACTCAGGATAGCAATGTCATCAGCGAATCGTATCATTGATATCCTTTCATCTTGTATTTTAATTCCACTCCTGAACCTTTCTTTTATTTCCATCATTGCTTCCTAGATGTACAGATTGAAGAGTAGGGGCGAAAGGCTACAGCCTTGTTTTACACCCTTCTTAATACGAGCACTTCGTTCTTGATCGTCCACTCTTATTATTCCCTCTTGGTTGTTTTACATATTGTATATGACCCGTCTCCCCCTATAGCTTACCCCTATTTTTTTCAGTATCTCGAACAGCTTGCACCATTTTATATTGTCCAACGCTTTTTCCACGTCGACAAATCCTATGAACGTGTCTTGATTTTTCTTTAGCCTTGCTTCCATTATTAGCCGTAACGTCAGAATTGCCTCTCTTGTGCCTTTACTTTTCCTAAAGCCAAACTGATCGTCACCTAGCGCATACTCAGTTTTCTTTTCCATTCTTCTGTATATTATTTTCTTGTAAGCAGCTTCGATGGATGAGCTGTTAAGCTGATTATGCGATATCCTGTGCAAGTTTCTTCATCTTCCAGTACCTACTGCAACCTACATCCTTCTGAATCTGCTTAGTGTATTCATTTCTTGGTTCCCTCTACGATTTTTACCCTCCACGCTGCCCTCCAATGCTAAATTTGTGATCCCTTGATGCCTCAGAACATGTCCTACCAACCGGTCCCTTCTTCTAGTCAAGTTGTGCCACAAACTCCTCTTCTCCCCAATTCTATTCAATACCCCCTCATTAGTTATGTGATCTACCCATCTAATCTTCAGCATTCTTCTGTAGCCCCACATTTCGAAAGCTTCTATTCTCTTCCTGTCCAAACTAGTTATCGTCCATGTTTCACTTCCATACACGGCTACGCTCCATACGAATACTTTCAGAAACGACTTCCTGACACTTAAATCTATACTCGATGTAAACAAATTTCTCTTTTTAAGAAACGCTTTCCTTGCCATTGCCAGTCTACATTTTATATTCTCTCTACTTCCACCATCATCAGTTATTTTGCTACCCAAATAGCAAAACTCCATTACTATTTTAAGTGTCTCATATCCTAATCTAATTCCCTCAGCATCACCCGACTTAATTTGACTACATTCCATTATCCTCGTTTTGCTTTTGTTGATGGTCCTCATATATCCTCCTTTCAAGACACTATCCATTCCGTTCAACTGCTCTTCCAAGTCCTTTGCTGTCTCTGACAGAATTACGATGTCATTGGCGAACCTCAAAGTTTTTATTTCTTCTCCATGGACTTTAATACCTACTCCAAAGTTTTGTTTTGTTTCCTTTACTGCTTGCTCAATATACAGATTGAATAACATCGGGGAGAGGCTACAACCCTGTCTCACTCCCTTCCCAACCACTGCTTCCCTTTCATGACCCTCGACTCTTATAACTGCCATCTGGTTTCTGTACAAATTGTAAATAGCCTTTCGCTCCCTGTATTTTACCTTTGCCACCTTTAGAACTTGAAAGAGTGTATTCCAGTCAACATTGTCAAAAGCTTTCTCTAAGTCTACAAATGCTAGAAATGTAGGTTTGCCTTTCCTTAATCTAGCTTCTAAGATAAGTCGTAAGGTCATCAGTATTGGCTCACGTGTTCCAGAATTCCTACGCAATCCAAACTGATCTTCCCCGAGGTCGGCTTCTACTAGTTTTTCCATTCGTCTGTAAAGAATCCGTGTTAGTATTTTGCAGCCGTGACTTATTAAACTGATAGTTCGGTAATTTTCACATCTGTCAACACTTGCTTTGTTTGGTATTGGAATTATTATATTCTTCTTGAAGTCTAGGGGTATTTCGCCTGTATCATACATCTTGCTCACCAGATGGTAGAGTTTTGTCAGGACTGGCTCTCCCAAGGCTGTCAGTAGTTCTAATGGAATGTTGTCTACTCCCGGGGCCTTGTTTCGACTCAGATATTTCAGTGCTAAGTGTTTATCGGTGTAATTAATTTTCCGCCAGAGTAATCGTCCTCTACCGGTTTAAATACTCCTCATAGGAAAAAATGACATTAGGGGAAAAGATTCGTTTTGATGTTCCCTACAACTTCCCAGTATTTGTCGGTTTAAATACTTTTCACCCTGTAGACGCAGAGTTGGCCGATGGCAAAACGGCGGGAGTGGACCGCGCCGCACTGGTCACCGGTGCGGTGTGCGCAGCCTAGCGTCCGTCCCTCTGGCGGGAGGTGGTCAGTCCCAGCCGGCGCCGGCGAACCTCCCCCTCCCCCTCCTCCCCCGCGGCCTGCCAGATGAGGCATGCGACCGTCCACGCGACGCTCGCAGCAGCCGGCAGCCGCGGAAGGCTGTGCTGCGGGTCGGTGCGCCATCGATCGCACACCCGCCCCCGCCGCCGCCTCCGCCGTCGCCGCCGCCGGCGACCACGTGGCTCGCGGCCGCTGTGTGCCTTGGCAAGTTCCTCGGGCGCGGGCCAAGTTTAATCACACTCTCAATTATGCAGCCTCATCGGGCATTGATGGAGCCACTTCCTATTTGTCCTGCGGGATCCCTTTTCGCCATCCCGTCCCGCCCCCGCTTTCCCGAAGCCCGGGCTTCTATCTGCTTGCCGCAGCCTTCTGTCCCCATCTCTCTCCCTCTCTCTCTCTCTCTCTCTCTGTCTGTCTTCTGCCCCCGAGCGGACCCTACCGATTTCTCCCGTCGGTCTCCCTCGGCGGAGCCCCTTTTCTCTGTCTCTGCGGTTGGGAACACCTGAAGTTTAAAGCCCTTTAAAGGAGACAGGGCCTACGGTACGGATCTGTTCCGTTCCCCGCGAATGTCATGCCACCTTTAACTTGCAGGCACTGTCGTGGTAGCCGGTATCTTTCAGCATTCTATCATAGTACGCGAATGACATAATAGTGACAGTTACAGGACAATGTAAAAGGCGAACAAAATACTTTCACAATCTCGCTTCAGTGTAATTCCTCTACGGCCAAACCTGCTATAAAAAATGTATAAACTTCCATGGCGTTTGACATGATCAAGAAAGTGAACACCGATCATGATTTTTAACATAACTTTTATGTATCTTCAACATTTCGCGGCCCTGTCAGCAACTGTATAAATATTAATTTTAATTATGAACAGCCTTAGTTCCACCGTTTACCTAGAATTTACCTAGGTTTCAGTCGGGGTAACGAAACCTTCTTAACAATAACAGTATCTACTGTTTTTCCATAGTGGACATCGTCAAGCTAAAACTACAAATCCACACGTTAATGTCAAACTGTAAAATTTATCTGTCACTGCCTCGGCCCCACTTCGCGGCCATAGTTATAGCACAGCACTCGTGGCTGCTGCATCGCAGTCGCGAATGTGGGGCCGAGGCAGTGCCAGATAAGTTATACAGTATGACGATAATTTATTGAATTGTAGTTTTAGCTTGGCGATGTCCACTACGGCCGACGAACAGTAGATACTGTTATTCTGAAGAAGGTTTCGTTATCCCGACTGAAACCTAGATAAATTCTACGTAAACGGTGCAACTGAGGCTGTTCTCAATTAAAATTTATAACTTTTAAGTGTATGGAACGCGAGTTTTTAAGGTATTACCGGTTTAGATTGCGCTACCAATAATCCACAGATCCAAAATAGACAAAAAAACTGGCCAGTTGCGAGTAAGAGGCGCAAAATGAAGGTTCCGTACAATCTTAATTACACGTATATACAGTTCATCCATTTCGAGAACGAGAATCTCGACCATTTTTCCCTGTTATTAATACTTGAAAGATAAGATTGACACAACTGTTTAACTAAATGAAAAAAGAAAACGGAAATCAGTTACAAACTATGTCAGCATGTAAACGTCACATATTCGGATTTAGGTTATGACGTGTTCGACATGCGAGCCATCACTGGCGATGATGTGGCGCAGACGGCTAGCGAAATTCTGCAAGACCCGCTGAAGTGTCGGAACCTCTATGCTCTGTCGATGAACTCCTGAGTGGCTGTTTTCAGCTCAGCAATGGGTTTGGGGTTATTGCTGTACACCTTTTCTTTAATACAGCCCCGCAAAAGCAGTCACATGCGTTCATATCCTGAGAATATGGCGGCCAATCTAGTCCCATGTCAGTGGTCTCTGGGTATCCCAGAGCCACAATGCGGTCCCCGAAGTGCTCGTCAAGGACATCAAATACTCTCTTACTTCGATAGGGTCGAGCTCCACCTCGTATGAACCACTTGTCGAAATCAGGGTCAGTTTGGACAATGGCCGTGAAATCGTCTTTCAAAACCTTCAAGTACCGTTCGGTAGTTTCCGTACCATCAAGAATATAGCACCGATTATTCCGTCACTGGACATTGCACACCACACAGCCACCCGATGAGGGTGAAGAGACTTCCCGATCGCGAAATGCCGATTCTCAGTCACCCAAATGCGCCAATTTTGCTTATTGACAAACCCATCCAAATGAGGAAGGGCTCCGTCGGTAAACCAAACCGTACTAATTCCCATCATGCCCCGCGACCAGCCGTGTAGCTTGAATGTCCCAATGCAAACCGTTCAGAAGTCATGATGATTTTATTTCAAATAGTTCAATAATTGTCACCCTCTATCAGTCCCAGGGATTCCAATAATTGCGAAATAAAGTCATGCAGAAGGCATGCCACCATTTTCATAACAATCAGTAGTTCTCCATTCAGATTGACCTGGTCGCAATGGTGAAAGCTAAGCAAGCCGCAGGCAAGGAATGACTTTATTGATTATATGACGCGTTTCGGAATTTATCCATCATCAGATATCCAGAACCGATTTCTGGACGCAGGTATGGTGTTTCAAGTTGTATGTGAAGCAGATTTTCGGAGACTAGTCTGTAAATGTTGGTTTCACATACAGCTTGAAACGCCAGAGCAACAAATTCATTCCGTGCCTGATTCTTGACTTTCACCATTGCGGCCAAGTCAGCCTGAATGCAGAACAATTGACTGATTCAATTTCATGTTTGAAGTCGGATAACAAATGACAAAAGATATATTTTTTCGCCTGATATAATTACAAATTTTCGGATTTTTTTCATTTACTTGTACTGAGAAACCAGACTTCTTGTCAAATTTCATTATTTTACATCAACGGGCAGTGCCCCGTAGGTTATGATGAGCGAGTTTGCGAGTATCAAAATATGTGACATAAATGGCCATACGTTTTGATTGCAGTGACTTTGAAGCTAACGTTTATTGTACTGCCAAGGAACCAAACATCTTAGTATATGACAAAAACTTCAATTTAATACGTCTAACCATTCCTGAGAGAAAATGGGCTTAACAGAAAGACGAAAGGACAGGCTGTCAGACGAGGAAAGAAAAAAAAATGTGGTTGGTATAGTTACAAATGTACAGTTTTCGGATTTCTTCCTGTGGTTGTACTGTGAAACCTCACTATTTACCAAATTTCATGATTCTAGGCCAATGGGAGTGCCCTATAAGTTTTAATGAGTGAGTTTGCGAGTATCAAAATGTGTGACGTAAGTGGCCGTATCTTTTGACTACATTGACTTAGAAGTTACAGTTTGTTCAGTCGCTAGGAGACCATAGAGCCCAGTATATGACATTTCGACCTGCGACGTCGACTCATTCCTGAGAAAAAGGGTTTTTAACAGCCGGACAGACAAAAGGACAACAAAGGGGACCTAGGATTCTGTTTTTACCGACTGAGGCACGAACACTAAAAACTTGCTCATAAAAAGGTCTATCTGCTTACAATAAATAGAACGTGAAACAAAAGGAAAGTAACAACAAATATACCATAAACTATCGTTATAGAGTGTTAGATGTCACATTTTGTACATTGAATTACTGAGTCATAAAACTACCGTGCGTTTCGTGATGCTATTAAGGTACAAAGATGTGTACATTTGCTAGAGGGTACTACTGTATGCACAACTGCATAATAAAATTTTATCATATTAAAATAAAGTTAAAAATATAGAAAGGAATGTAGGCAGGTTAAACTATGGTACTAAAAGAGTTCAACAACTGAAAATAATAAAATTTAGGGAAAGTATATAAGAAGATAAAACAATAATCTAATGAGCAGGCAGTTAACTGATGGCGGAAGGCGCTCCTTAGTAAATTACGAAGAAATTTAAAAAATAAAATGCAGCGTTTATAAAACCAGAGCTGCACCGACAAAAAATTCATTCCAAGTTATTAAGTTACGAAATAAATTAAAAAGTGAAATTCAAAACATAGAAGGGCACACAGGGTTTAATAAGAGAAATTTTATTCTGTAATTGACTGCGGTACCGTCATGGAAATGCTCGCCTCTTTGTTACTTAAATAGGAGCATCACAAAACTCAGTAGTTTTATGGCTCAGTACCTGATTGTACAACATGTGACGTGCTATACTCTGTAACGATATTTTGTAGTGTGCTCTTTGTCACTTTCTTTTCATTTCATATTATATATACAGTATAATAAGTTTTCGAAATATAGAGATACAGAGAGGCTGGTGCAAAGATTGTCAGGAAGGAAGATACGAGACTCCGATTTATTGGAAGGCAGAGGTCGATGAACGGAAGAGATCAGTAAAGAACTTGTTGATGATTTTATGTGTATATCTTAGACTGTTAGCAACTTGAGTTAATGGAAGGGACAGGAAAGAGTCAGTGGACAGCTGTCACAGTTTTATTTTGTCAGCGTGAGAGTGTCACCCAATCTACATACAGAACTGCATTGATTGACTGTTCCGTCGGTTCGCGGTAGAATACTTAATTCATTATGAATGAAAACAAACGTAAGACTGGTGTAACAGTCTATATTAATACAGTGCTGTGTGTGATGTCATTAATAATATATATCGAGTGGTCAGAAACAGCCTGGAAAGGTAAGAATGTTGCAGGGTACGTTGCACTAAGAATTAATTGTTAAGAAAAATATTCGGTACGTTGCCCAATTTCCGAATTAATTTTTAATTAAGTTAGCCAATCAGGCCTTTGTGCGCGCAAATTCAAGCGGTTCGCCATAGGCGGTGCCGCAAAACGTGTTCTCCTTTTTGTGACATGTGGCGGTATTATGGATCGAAATAGAGCCAAACGCTGAGCAGTCTCCTGCGCTATCAGCTACGCTATGGGGACAACTGACACTAATTTTATCTGGATGGACCGCTTGAATCTGCGAGCGCAACGGCCTGATTGGCTAACTGGGAAACGGCTAAAATTTTCGAATTTTTTTTCTTAACAATTATTTTATAGCACAAGCTTCTCTGCGTCACCTTTAACAACTTTTCAGACTGTTTCTGATCATCCTGTATTTATAAGAAGAATCATTGTGCGTATGTATTTATGGATGCTCCACGTCCCCTCTTAAACCACCGGATCGATTTTAACTAACCTTGATAAACAGATCACTTAGCATCTGGAAAGAAGTGTAACGGAGATAAGAACCACCTACCTGACGTAGGGGTGGGCGTGAACGTGAAAATGAGTGGGCGTGGAAGCTCACCTCAGCAACGCCTTGAACAATTTCAGCAAAATTTTGCTATGTATACGACTCATTATTTCAATTAAGTATTATGGAAATAAAATACCCCTAATACCTCCTATGAATGGGGGTTTGAATGAGATGCAAAAATGAGAGAAATATGTTAAACGTGTGTGTCGGTGTGTTTGTGTCAGGCGTATGTGACTTATGTATACGCAGGCGAAACGTTGAGTTGAAAGCACGTTACTTAATAAACGGCCGTGGGATTCGTAACACGAGACAATGTGCATTGCGAGGAGCTTTACTCACTAAATTCCGAGGGGCCATTCCAAAATGACACCCTCGCCTTCGTCCCCCCCCCCCCCCCCCAACCCACGACCTACATGTCGTATTATTGGCTACGAGGCTAAAATAGAAGGTCTGTCATATATTAATGAATACAGTCTGTCTTATCACATAATATATCAGTCATTTGCTTCAAGAAATTCATTATAAATTCTTCATATGAAAGACAAGGAGAGCGAGCAGCGAAAGACGTTTGTTTCTGAACTAATAATATATTAAGGGAAGACAGTGATAATATAAGAACAGAATAAACACACAGACTTTCCGGGAGCGAGTTAGGAAGTTCCTGAGATTTTGCAGGAGGATCAGGACCAATGGGAAAAGCTCGAGTTCAAACAGAAAGACGAAAGTAAACCATATCACGAAATGATACTTTGCAGCATGTAAAGGCGAAAAAATTGAAACGTACTTTAACAACTGAAAGATTTAAGTAATAAATGAAAGTATTATGGTACAGCTGCGTGTTATATGGAAAAAGAGCTGACACAGGGCACTTTTGTTCGTCTCTAACGACAAACATTTTTCGCGGTGCGAAGTGGACCGTGTCCTGTCGTTCTTCTTTTCTTTTACTTGGGTGATAGTCTTACTAAACATGAGAATGTGATTAGTGAAACGTGTATTGATTTCATGAGGGCCTCCGTAACTGCACAGTCAGCGTGTCCGACTGCCAGGCTGAGGGCCCTCGTTCGATCCTCTGCACTGTTCCGCTTGAGAGGAGGACTGGAATGGTTCCACTCAGCGCCGTGAGGGCCGCTGAAGAGCCACTGCAAGGGGAAGCTTTGAAAGCGGCCGGTGACAGGTGATAGAGCGATGTGCTAATGACGTACGTGCCTGTACCACACTCGATACTACCTTACCATACCGTCACGGAGTCGACGTACTGTCACTGTTTCGTTTCACTTTAATCGAAAATGTTAACTGACTTGCCCATGCGAGTACACACGCCAATTTACTCTGAGTAATTAATGTGTAACTGTTGGCGGATTTTGTTGCTGAATCGACGATGCACAACAGGTTGAGAGGGAACTGCATTTATGATTCTTTGAAAACTGTTAAACTCACGAGCATTCTAGAAAGACACACTTTGAAGGAGGGGACAAGCCCTTATTTTTGTCGGACTCTCATTCAATGTTCATGTTGCTAAAACATCTCATCATTATCTTGAGGCCTTATTCCCGCTGCAATGTGGGGTCGGCCGTGTTACTATTGATTTGGCAGTGTGAGTTACAGAGGGTGGCCGGATGCCCCTCCTGCCTCCACCCCGAACCCCCAGGGACAGATTAGTGTACCCCAGCTGTCTGCATCTAGTCTAAGCCATGGAATAGGGCGAATGTGTTTCAGATCTCTGGGAGCCGTGTAACTGAGTCGGAACGTGGGGACCAGCCCGGGATTCACCCAGCGGGATGTGGAAAATCGCATAAAAACCACATCCAGGCTGCCCGGCATACCGGCCCTCGTCGTCAGTCCGCCGGGCGGATACGATCCGGGGCCGGCGCGCCTACCCGAGTCCAGGAAGCAGCGCGTTAGTGCTCTCGGCTATGCTGGCGAGTCGTTGCTAAAACATCTGGTGAATAATATAAAGAAGGGACGTGTACACCCTGTGAGGATCCTGAAACCAGTTTCGAAATGAAAGTCGTCATAGACTTATAGGATGCGCAATAAAATGAATAAAAAGTCAGAAAGAAATAAACTCATCGTGAAGGAAGTCAGGGCATTCGGAAGGACGACAGTTCAATCCCGCGTCCGGCCATCCTAATATAGGTTTTCCATGATTTCCCTAAATCGCTCCAGGCAAATGCCGGGATGGTTCCTTCGAAAGGGCACGGACGACTTCCTTCCCCATCCTTCCCCAATCCAATGACACCGATAGGCTCGCTGTCTGGTCTCCTCCCCCAAACAATCCAATCCAAAGGAAGTTAGGAAAGTAAGTTTATTTGGAAATAGAGAAGTGTACCAGATTAAATTAAACAGTACATTTAGAAATATCAGAAAAGGAGCCAAATGGAGCAAAAAATGTGAATTATCACTATGTCTAGAATTCATGACTTTCAAATTAATTTTGACAAATTTTGTACAAACAGCCCTTGATTAAAAAAAGGTACTGATTCTATGTTACCACACTCAAAGATACATACGTCGATGCTACTACACATCATCGGACTACTGAGAAATTCAGGACTGAAAGGGAATAAGGAAAAGGAAAGGTATCAACAGTGGCCTACCATTCCCACAGTTAAAGACAATGTTCCAGTTTCTCAAACTGAGAAAACGCATACGTGTTAATGGAAGAAACAAGTTCCATCCCGGTTTTTTTTCGATAAAATTTCAGTGTTTACCCGTAATGCAAGGCTAAAATAAAGTGCAATCATCATATATGAAAAAAACGTTCCTTAAAAAAAAAAAGTAGCACCAATGTGTGTCCTTATTTATGAACACACAGATATTGTAGAACCTAAATTATTTTTCGCTTTCAGATACTCATAGGAAAGACGGCCGGGCTGGCCGAGTGGTTCTAGGCGCTACAGTCTGGAACCGCGCGACCGCTACGGTCGCAGGTTCGAATCCTGCCGCGGTCATGGATGTGTGTGAAATCGTTAGGTTAGTTAGGTTTAAGTAGTTCTAAGTTCTAGGGGACTGATGACCTCAGAAGTTAAATCCCATAGTGCTCAGAGCCATTTGAACCATTCGAACTCATAGGAAAAATATCCAAATCCTCTCGGAACCTTCACAAGGTGTCACGAAAACAAATGAAGAAAAAGCAAACAAAGATTAAGAAGATGCTAAAGCACAAAATCTCGCGCGGCGGCAATCGGTTACCTTTCAATGCAGGCACACGACCATCAAAGACAACGTCAAAATTTTCCTCCCGAGAATCATTGACTTTGATGACCGGTTTCTTTTCGTTCCGTTGCCAGTCTGTGCGAATAGCACCGTTTGAAATGCACTGTACGTTGACATTCCTCTCCATCTCGTCCAGTGAGAATCGATGTTTCTGTAACTGTTGTACGATTTTCGTGAAATCTGCTCGAAGTTCACGCGTGACCTCGATCGCAAGAATGACTAGAATCAGACGAACAAGGTACACCGGAATCAGAGGAATAAGCTAATAAACCAAGTAATGGCGCTCTGTTCCAGTATAGAGGAGCTGAATAAAAATTCAAAATTTATGGTCTCTTTTTCCGATCAACTTCATCAGCACTGTAATACTACAATTTTTCGTAATATCAAGTCATTTCATTGATTCTACCTGAACATAAATGTAAATATCGTAAGGCACTGTTGGCTGGGATATCCCACGGGACGGGTTCAGCTGCCTGTTGAAAAGGGTGTTGTTCCTCCGCGCATGTAGGCCCCATTCCTAGCGAATGTGTGAGAGTTGTATGTGTAATTGTAGAGATGCGTGTGTACTGTAGAGTTATGTTTGTGTCGTACGATGATACCGAGAGAAGGCAGATGGTGAAACTCGGTGCCGGCACACACCGTACTCTCTCTGGTAACACCACGGTACCCTCGAGCTTAACGTCTCTATCCGACGAACAGATCACCATCAACGGTATCACATGTCCCTAGTTTATTACATGTTGCGGAGAGGTTTGGAATTTCATCCAGGAAATTGGTGCAAAGACTTGAGACGAGAAACGTCACACCACCACCTGTCCTCCTCTAGGCGCCCGCATACTACCACTGATAATTTCGTCCACGTTATATTACGTGAGTCAGCTTCAAGGGTTAGAGAAGGCGTAACACCAATATCAATATTATGTAGACTTATCCCACATAACTTCTTTGGCTGCTTTTACTTAATGTGATATCTGTATAACCATGCTCTTCGATATAACATTTACGTACATTGCTGCCACCATTTGACTCTAATAATTTTTATTTTAATGTAATACAATCCATACTTCGGTCTTAGACGATTTTCAAGTTCAAAAACTTATTTACTTATCAAAACAAATCAGACTGGTATGAAATACAAGTCCTTGTCGAAAAAGTACTTGTATTTCACACCAGTCTGATATCTTTTGACATATAAATATGTATTTGTACTTGAAAATGGTCTAAGGTCGAAATATGGATCCTACTGCAATAAACTAAGAATTATTGCAGTCAGACGGCGGCAGCGTCCTTCAAAGAAATTACCATGACTGTGGCTCCAGACAAAATAAAAATTATAAAAAAATTATCTATGTAAACGTTTTATTCATTATTTATGTCTATTTATGCCAATATAATTAATCTGGATGTAATTTTAAAAGTAATGTTCTGTAAAAAAATGAAATTTTTAAAACTTGACTCGTAATATTGGTTCATGCATAGAGTACTTCGTTTCGTAATCACGTAAAACATGGAGGGAAGTCGCTCTCCCAGAAATCCGTATTGCGAGAATGGAAAAGCTGGATTTGGCGGTCCAGATGCAAATCCCCTTTGTGGCAAGTCGATGGCTAGCATGCAAAGTGTGTGGGGAATGAGGCGAGAAGAGCAGCAAGATTATGTAATATAGCCTCTGATGTAAAAGTACTTTGGCTTATTATTCGTGGCACACGTTGGTTAGTTCTGTACTACCGTGTTTGATGATGATACGAGAAAAGGGAGCGGGTGAAACCCTGTACCGTCACATAGCATTCTCCTCGCGATTAGCACCAAAGGGGCCACCGAGCTAAACGTCCCAACCCGACGGAGAGATCGCCATCAACAATGACTCTTAAAACACTGTGGAGTGGCTTGGAATTGAATGCAAGGCATGTCTGGTGATCAGGAATTCTATGCAACAATTCCTCCTCCCCTTTCCCTGAAAGGAAAAGGGAGAGAACAGGTGTGTTCAACGAGACGAGATCATTGACATTGTGAAGCTATATTTGGAGCAGGGAGTGGCTTTAACAAACTGAGCCCCTTTGTTGTGTACATAGTTCCGCGTAGTCCGTGCGTACACAACTTTCCCACAAGAGCGCGCCCCACTAAGCACAACAGCGCAGGCACAGCGCTCGTCCGTCTCCGCACTACGAGATGGCGCTGTCTTAGAGGCGGACCAAATTCTGCTTCCGCCGATCCGCGTATTAATATGTCACGCAGCCAATGAGATTGCTGCTAACGTAGAACTTTTTCTCCTCGTGGGTCACACTCGCACAGTGATACCTGAACGCTCGAGGCATTATAACGAGTGTACACCCCTCCGATTAGTCAGTCTGCATTAGTCTGTAATCAAGTTTCAGTCTGCGCCTAATAAGATTATCATATTCCTGTACATAGCCATGAAGATAAATGTATAGACACTTTGTCAAGTATCAGAGATATGTGAGAATAAGATTAACGTACCAAGACCAAAGAAACTTCAGATTGTCAATTGTAAATAGCATCCAGAACCAAGTTAAATTATTTTTATGCTTGTTATTATTTTAATAAATGTGTGTGAAAATTAATCAAGTTCTGTTTAAAGTTGGTCACCGTCAATCTCCTATTCTAAGCGTGCAAGTGGCATTTCTATCGCCTGACCTAACGGCAGAAGATACACACGCCACGATAAGACCACGAGACATATTGCTGACACTCGCCTACGTCGTTAGAGCGACAAGTCAAATAATCTGATGGTGTGTGTACCGAAGGTCTTACAGAATGCACACCACACCCCTCCTCCCCCTCGCCCTTAAATGGAGCGCTAGATCGGCGTCTAGTTGCTTACTCACTCGGGCGGTGAACACCGGCTTTTTCGTTGTTTTCACCCACTTTCGACCAGCGATCATGTAACGAAACTGGGCTGGTAGTGTGAAGTGAACAGAGGGAGCTGCCTTTAATGATTTCCCAGTAATCTTGCTAGTGGTTCCTACCAATGAAGTGCAGAGCGTCCTTCTCATGCTTGGTGCTAAGATTCCACGCATGCTTGGTACTAAATCTCTAGGTATTCATCTGCAGACATTCTGCAACTAGCATTTCAAGTGCATTTTGTAATATTGTGCTCCCAATGATAAACCACTTCCCTTGAAACACTCCATCTTCAGCTGGTTTTGCATTACTTTCAGAATATCATTAATTTCGTTATTGACGACGTATCTTACACGTCTCCTTAAATACGCAACATAAACTGTGCCATTTTCCACCTTCACAGGCGAAACCAGTTCACTTGCGAAATAAGACCCTGTTTGTTTTCTTCATATTCTTATTGTTTTCAGTTGTTTGTTTTGCAAAATTTACATTAGATCTTTTCGCATCATCTCGAAGTGGTTTCAAAATAATTTATTTTATGTTCTATCGTAGTCCTACTATAATTTCCTTAAGACTCTTGGCTTCTCTTCGATAGTTCCCTTGTTGCAGTTTTCTGTTCCTTCGCTTTCTTCGTGCCCGAAACGCCTTTGCTTCTTGGATACGTACACTTATTTGGTAATTACCCCTTTTGTCTCTGCGTAATCTCGTTTTTCTATGATTATGAGCTTGTTATTTAATTTAACCTGGCGTACCTCACTAAAATTGTAATTATCATTATCGACAAGTCTGACCTCCTGCCTCTGGCCTGTTTCTTCCAGCCGTGTATCTATTATTACTCTGAATCTAAGAATCCTTAAAATTTTAAAGTATCTTAGGAGCTTCATGCCCTCTGCAGTTTCTTTACTGTTAGATAAAACAGAAATATGTAACATACTCTGTAGGGACCACATAAAATGCTTATTTTTATTAATAACGTATCTCTCTCTCTCTCTCTCTCTCTCTCTCTCTCTCTGTGTGTGTGTGTGTGTGTGTATGTGTGTGTGTGTGTGTGTGTGTGTGTGTGTGTGTGTGTGTAATATAAAATTATGGAGGCCATTCATTAATGAGGAGAAGAAAATGTTCTTGCTATGTTAAAATGACTGTTCATTTCTTCATCAATGTCGTGCGTTTCGTCTAATGCAAGGCATCTTCAGATTGGCCTCGAATTAGGCGAAACGTGAGTCAATGAAGAATAAAGAATCGGCCATTTCAACACCGTAACCAATACTGTTTTCTTTTCCACACTCTACATACTGGTTGCTGTATCATCACACAATGGAATGGAAAATCTTTTGCCACTCATTAAAGAAGTTTTATTGAAAAAAAATTGTGCATTGTGTCTCCCATTGCAAATTGTGCACTATGCTCTTTTTGCATAACGAACCGCAGTATACACATATCTGGCGACACTTTGAATTCACACGCCGATTATGGGTCTATTTTCAGTGTACACTGCAGCTCTGCAACAGTGATTTCGTTAGTTGCGTTACGTCACGAAAATTGTAGAGAAACCATTTCACCCAAATGTAAGAAAATATTAAGTACTCTCCCTCTATCACACTAACGTCTTTAATTTCTGCATAATTGTCGGTGAGATCTACTGCATCACACACGTCAAAGTTTTTGATGAGGTACTTAGATTACTTTACAGTTCTTTCTCTGATTTCTGAAACCACTCCCAGTAAGTTTTAAAGAGCGAGAGATTTATGACAGACAACCCTCTTGAATACCTTACCCCAGTTGTTGACATCCATTAGGAATATATTAACATCGTCATATATCAACTACGAACGTCACGACAAATTCTCAGAGCTGCACGCATACAAAATTTATGCCGAATCGTAAAGTGATTCGTCATCCTCAGAGGAAAACTAATATTTCACTCGATGTCGTACGTGAATTGCGGTAAGGAAAATGAATCATAGTAATGACTTTCGCCATGAGCTAGCAACATCATACTTACATCTGTTTTGAGTACCCAGAGTTTTAAACTAACGCTTACCTCGAAAAGAACACATTACTTTGTTGTTAATAAAAGGCGTCATTGCGGGAATAAAACAAGGAGCTACATGTCGGATACACATACGAATTGTTAAGGTCGACAATTTAAAATGAGAAAGAGATGAACTGATTTAATTAAAGCAAGACTGTAAATCATTTAAACGATGTTTTACGTTCTGTTACGTGAGTCTTTCTTCTCCGCGTTTTTATCACAAATTACCACTTAACTGACAAATATATCTTGCAAACAAATCGCAAAGATCGGTCGTATTATGGACGTCTGCATATCCTATGAAAGCCTCTACGTGAGCTGACCTCTACTAAACGATACTCAGGCCGAGATAACGCGAAGTGTTATACAGGTTTTCTCGAAAACTTAAGATACATCTTTAATGTATTATAGCATGCAAACTAATTAAGATATTCCAACAATGTTTGGCTTATGTGACACACTATCTAATGAAGTTTTTATGGCATGCCGAAGTGGCCGTGCGGTTCTAGGTCTGCAGTCTGGAACCGCGAGACCGCTACGGTCGCAGGTTCGAATCCTGCCTAGGGCATGGATGTGTGTGATGTCCTTAGGTTAGTTAGGTTTAACTAGTTCTAAGTTCTAGGGGACTAATAACCTCAGAAGTTGAGTTCCATAGTGCTCAGAGCCATTTGAACTATTTTGAAGTTTTTATGCCATTCAATCAGTTTCAACATGTGCGACTTTGGCGGTGCGCACAACATCCAGTATGTATTCAAGTTCTATCCACAGTCGGCGCAACGTACCCGTGTTGCATGCCAACCTTGTATAGGACAGTAAAACGGGTAAAATTTCAAAGTCTTAGAGCGAAGGTATCTCGATACGTTACGGCAATGTCGACACGAGGCGGCCGCAATGAAAACATTTCATCACTGAGACTGTGTCAGAGAAAAACACAACTTCGGCGTATGTGGGGAGCCGGGTAGCAGACTTCAGTAGAATGCAGTGGGTCAGAGCAACTAAACTGGGTCATGTCACCTTCATTATGTGACGAATGAATGGCTAAGGCGAATTCAACAAACGACATCAAGAGCTTTAAAGAAGCTATACTATCACAAACTCGTTAAGCAAGCACGGATAAAGGAAAACCGTGGATACCCTCGTCAATTCAAGCCCTATGCGGTCATGACGAATGACTTAACATTAGCTACTACTTCGCTCTGTGAATACCCCAGGCAGTTAAGCTCGTAAGGCAATCAGTCGGACGGATCGACGGCGTACATGACGTTCGCACTTGAATCCCTGATTGCAGCGCAGTGACGTCTGGCACAAGTTTGTTGTACATTTCCTGCACACTACGGACAACAAAATACGCTACTGGCTACCGCGCCATAACCCTGACATTACGGTGGACCGAAGAGGGCCCCCTGGACTGCAGGCCAATATCATCGAACTTCACAGCTATATTTCAACCGTTGTACCGGTACGACTGGATGACGAAGAAGTGTGGTGAGCGGAAGGGGACACAGCACCTCCCAAAGTCGGCGTCTGTACAGGGTGACAATTATTGAACTGTGTGGAATAAAGTCGTCATATGAATGTTTTGCGTTATGACGTTCAATCTGGACCCTTAGCAGCATGGTTTGGTTTAGCGACGAAGCTCACTTTCATTTGCATGGGTTCGTCAATAAACAAAATTGGTGCATATGGGGTATTGAGAACCGGCATTTCACGATCGACAAGTCTCTGCCTCTTCAAAGGGTGATTGTGGGGTGGGCAGTGTCCAGTCACGGAATAATTCGTTGATGGCACGGTGACTATCGAACGATCGTGAAGGTTGTGGAAGATGACTTCATCCCCATTATCCAAAGTGACCCTGATTTCGACAAGACGTTCATGCAAGACAGGGCTCGACCCCATCGAAGCAGGAGAGTGTTTGAACTCCTGGAGGAGCACTTTGGGACGGCATTCCGGCTCTAGGGTACCCAGAGGCCACTGGCGTGCGCCTCGGTTGGCGCCGAGTTCTCGGGATCTGATCACATGCGACTCCTTTTTGTGGAACCATATTACAGATAAGGTGTACAGCAATAACTCCAGAACCATTGCTGAGCTCAAAACAGTCATTCAGGACGTCATCGACAGCATTGATGTTCCATCACTTCAGCGGGGCGTACAGAAATTCGCTATTTATCTGCGCCTGCAACGATGCCAAATATATCGAACATGTCAAAACCTAAATCCGTATACCTGTAGTGACGTTTACATGTTGAATAAAGTGTGTGCGCACCATTTTTGTATCCTGTTTGGTTTTTTTTTCATATAGTTCAATAATTGTCACCTTGTATGAAGATAAGCCTTATTCCAAATGATTTCCCGTAAGTTCAATACAGGCAACGGCCTTACCGCAGTGGATACAGCGCTTCCCGTCAGATCACCAAAGTTAAGCTCTGTCGGGTGTGGCCGCACTTGGATGGGTGACCATCTGGGCCGCCATGCGCTGTTGCCATTTTCCTGGGTGCACTCAGCCTCGTGATGCCAACTGAGGAGCTACTCGACCGAGTAGTAGCGGCTCCGGTCAAAGAAAACCATCGTAACGACCCGGAGAGCGGTGTGCAGACCTCACGCACCTCCTATCCGCATCCTCAACTGAGGATGACACGGCGGTCGGATGGTCCCGATGGGCCACTTGTGACCCGAGGACGAAGTGCTAAGTTCAATGCACGTCCGGCATCACTCACTGCCGCGGCGTCGCGGTACAGCCGGTGACGGTACCATCGCAAGCAGCGAACCGTCAGTGCATCAGACGGCTGGTACGAAGTATACGATATAAGTTGACTTGAGCGAGCTTAAGGCCGCTTACGACTTCTAGCGGTTCCTTAGCGGACATTGACAGACTATGCCAACCACTTGTCAAGGCGCAACCTATATTTTTATTGGAAATAAATAATTCTGAATCTTCTTTCACTGTGCCTAGTGGCGAGCACGGGTCACTACCATCCTTGCAAGAAAAGCTGGCTAGGGCACAACTGGGAGAGTGCCATGTCCAAGACCAACACTATGTACACCCTCCTAGTAGTCGCCTCTTGCACCTGCGTCTGCTGTGGCAATGACAGCAATGATTCGATTTCTTATATTACTGATGTGGTGACAGGCGTTTGGTAGAATCTGTCCTTGACATACACCTACATAAAGAAGTCCACCGGTGTTCTGTCAGGAGACCGAGGAGGCCCGGGAATTGGACGATCTCTGATCTGGTAGTGAGACCCGACCCATCTCGTGCTCTGCGGTCTTCCATGAACCATTCGGCATACACACGTTGCCCTGCCGAAACACTTCGTCCCACACGAGAAGCATTTCCCCAGATGAATGCTTCACATTCTCTCATCCCAATAATGCTCCCTCTTTTAAACTCCCTGACTTGACGACACTGTTCATGTATACGTCTGCGAGGCATCCTGCACGTTTGCTCAAGTCACATGGATTCATTACCTTCGGTAGAGACAACGAGAACCGCAGGTACATTTTACTGCTAGGTAATGTTGAGTAACAATATCGATGTTGATCTTAAGCCCACGAGCCGCCATGGTTCAAACATCATCTCTGAAGAACATACTAACGTACATGTCCTGTGAATATGAACGTCCTATCTCTAATCGTTCAAGGTGTTCTGTCCTTAATGAGTGTATCACGTAACACTTCCTCTTGCCTTGATAACAGCCTCAGTTCGGCCATGGACAGATTCCACAAGTTTCTTAGGTACACCACATCCAGCTTAAGGCATTTATCGGGGTACCCTACTGTTCACAAGACTTTCTGCAAACATGACGTCATTTTGACGTTACACGCATTTATTGAAGACCGCAGGATCTAGTGTCGACTTTCATCTACATTCGATGCTGCGTGGTTGCGAAACACCATACTGGATTCCGTAATTTCGTATAGTAACTTACGTGTTATATACCATTTCAAGGCAGTCGCTCATTGAAGATTTACAAGAACACGTCATTCTTGATATGATTTGTTATAATTAAACATATCATAATGGCATATTGGCGGTTAAAGTCTTCATCAGACCTAAGTCACAGCACTTAAGGAAAGCTTTCGCTAGTTCTCCGCGGTGTGATGTTTATAAGCGTTCAGTAACGGAGTGTAATGCATCTACAAGGTATTTTCGCGTTCTGCTGTATTGAAGTTTTTTCCTTCTTCAAGTTTCTCAATTTTCCTGGGCTACGTTATAAAGTTAACAGAATTATACTCCGTAACATTCGATGTTATGTAAATACAAGAGTGCTCTCTCTCTGCCAGGAGTGAATTGACATTGTCAACAATTTAGAAATTAAGCATGAAACACGCAAATGCGAATAAATGTTCAAAACCCATCGATCATCTAGTAAAACAAACTACCACTCAGAGTAAAAAAGCATAGAAAAGATTGACATATTTGCAAAAGAATTAAAACGCGACTGAGTCTCAGCGATCTATAAAGCACAAAAGAAAATTTACGAGCTAGTTTTTTTTTTACAACCCTTCTTGGTCGGACAAAAATGTCTTCAATTAAAGTACATCTTTTACCACTGATATGACTTTTTCGTAATTACGCTGTAACAAATTTTACCAATACCGACCCGTTTTCGAGAGATCCTCAATGTTTTGATGCAGCATTTACTCTTTAGGCATAAGTTAAATGAGATGCTGGTTTAATTCGACTGCTGGAATGGCTACCCATCTTTTCTAATTACAGACCATGAGACATATTCGCCTCATGTATTATGAACTGAACGCTCAGGAAAGTCGATAGCTATTTTCGTCTTCGATACAGCGTGTGTCAGATTGGCGTCATGTTTGCTCGGAGTGTTATGAACATTAGTTACGCCACTCATTGACGATGAGATCCCGTAGAGTTACAGTTGTGCAAGGATTTTGACTGCTGATCCAAATAGTCCCAGACATGTTCTATGATATTAAGACCGTGTGATTTAGTGGACCAGTCGAAGAGCCATAGTGTGTCTCAGTGTTCATTAAACCAGGAACGTGTGAGTACACACGCCAGTTGTCACCTTGGATGATGTGAGCGTCCATAGCATATCCATCACGAAGGTGTAGAAGAAATGGTGACACTTGGCCACCGATAATACTGAAACAAAATCCTGGTTCATGTTCACGGAAACCTGAAGGAGTTGGACCAAGTCGTGGTGCTAAAAACACCCACAAAATGTTGCAGGATCATCTGCAATCTGAACTACAACCTCCACTCACAACTGCGGACTAACCTCCTCACTGGGCCGACGGTGCATCTACATCTACATCTACATTTATACTCTGCAAGCCACACAAAGGTGTGTGGCGGAGGGCACTTTACGGGCCACTGTCATTACCTCCCTTTCCTGTTCCAGTCGAGTATGTTTCGCGGGAAGAACGACTGCTGGAAAGCCTCCGTGCGCGCTCGAATCTCTCTAATTTTACATTCATCATCTCCTCGGGAGGTATAAGTAGGGGGGAGCAATATATTCGATACCTCATCCAGAAACGCACACTCTCGAAGCCTGGACAAGAAGCTACACCGCGACGCAGAGCGCCTCTCTTGCAGAGTCTGCCACTTGAGTTTGCTAAACATCCCCGTAACGCTTACCAAATAACCCTGTGACGAAACACGCCGCTCTTCTTTGGATATTCTCTATCTCCTCCGTCAACCCGACCTGGTACGTCATCCCACACTGATGAGCAATACTCAAGTATAGGTCGAACAAGTGTTTTGTAAGCCACCTCCTTTGTTGATGGACTACATTTTCTAAGGACTCTCCCAATGAATCTCAACCTGGTACCCGCCTTACCAACAATTAATTTTATATGATCATTCCACTTCAAATCGTTCCGCACGCATCTCCCAGATATTTTACAGCAGTAACTGCTACCAGTGTTTGTTCCGATGGCTTTGTATGGTTTGAAAAGAGGCAGAATCGCAACCTCTCGAACCTCATATACACGTCAGCTGTTGTCCAGTTTCTGTATTGTTTGAACCAATGAAATGTGTCGCTGTGAGCAAATGCCTTTCGTGCGGTATCGATTATGTTGCTCGTCGGCATCCGCTAAGTCCTCGTTGCTTATAACAAATGGGTGGAAGGTGGCCCAAAGGTTTGTCGCCGTGGGAATCTGGATAGGCAAGCAAAAGATTTGTTGACGCAAATGCAGTTTGAATAAATACAGGGTGTATCAAAAAGAATCACCCGAGTTAAGAAAATCATAACTATTATGGTTTTTGAGATAAGTGCCTGAACAACGTACTTGAGGAAAGAGCAAACTCTCGAGTTTCATATGATTCCCGCTAGATAGCAGCAGCGTGCGACCACCTCAGTTCTAGTAAAAATGTCGGAACAACAGAAAGCGTACTGTGTTCTACGTTTTGCGCAGTGAGCGTCAGTAATAACAGCTCAGCGTGACTTTCTTACTACAGCACAGAGCACTAGACGATGGCATGACCAATTCCAGAAACAGGTTGTTTGAGTAAAAGCCAAATCGTCGGGCGGTCGTCGAGTGTCTGACACTAATGTCAAACGCATCCGCGATAGTTTCACAACGACTCCGCAGAAATCCGATCACCATGCAGCTCTACAGCTCAACATGCCCCCGATGTCCGTCTGGCGTGTGTTGCGTCGATGTTTACACGTGAAACCATACAAAATTCAGCTACTGCAAGCTCTTCGTGAATGTGACAAACAACAACGTATGGAGGTTTGTAATTTCGTTCTTGGCAAGATGAGGGATGACAGTTTTCTTCCACGTTTAGTGTTTAGTGACGAAGCAACATCCCATTTAATGGAAACGTTAACCTTCATAATGTCAGAATATGGCGTACGGAACAACCACATGAAGTTGTACAACGTGATAGGGACCCTCCAGAAATTAATGTGCTTCGTGCAATCTCACGGGAACAGGTGTATAGTCCATTTTCCTTTGCCGAAAACACTGTTACAGAAAGCACATATCTCGATATGCTTGAGAACTATTTTTTCCACAGTTAGAGTCTGATTCGGACGACTCCGTTTGCCAACAGAATGGGGCACCGCCACACTGACATCTGGAAGTGCGGGAATTTTTAAATCAAAGGATTACTGAACGCTGGATCTGACGCACTGGACCAAATGATTCAGTTTTAGATTACTGGCCTCCAAGGTCACCAGACATGACTGTATGCGATTATTTCTTGTGGGGGTTTTTAAAAGTCTCCGTTTATGTGCCTCCATTACCAACAACAATGAACGAACTGAGTCATCGCATTACAGCAGCTGTGGAAGCTGTAACTCAAGACATGCTCCCGGCAGTGGGAACAATTTGAGTACCGCATACACATATGCGGTGCATCTCAAGGGGATCATAGTGAACACCTATGGAAACGTACGCAAAAAAAAAAACCTTTGAGTTTCCTGTTTATCAAAAAACAAAATTCATTGTATACGTTTATTAGTTTCGGAAGTACAGGCATGCCAAATCGGATGATTCTTTTTGATACACCATGTATATTGTGCTAACTTATTCTGAAGAACTACTACTCTGTTGACAATTTATTAGAGCCGTGGCTAGCAATAAACAGAGGCCAGAGGTGTCAGTGCGTCTATATACACTGAATGTCCGCCGGTAGAGCTAACTATCAATATGGAACTCTCAACAGAAGCGCAGAATTATAATCAGGAGTAGAAGAACTGCTGCCCAGGTGACTGCCATTTATAACATCGTTCTGTCGGTCTTCATTGGTAGGCGGCCTGGAGGTTTTTCATTGGCCGCGATATTCACAGCGCCGCTCGCGGCGCTGCAGGAATTCGAGGCACTGGTTCTTGCATCATCGATTAGATACGATACTACACATAGTATACAATGTTGGCTCGAAATTGGGTTCAAGATTGACCTGCATTCACTGATAGAAGCAAACCTATCGGCTTTTAGACAATCATTGACAAGGCGTGATAGTCATCTCCGGTCTCTGTCGTTAGGATCTTTCTACGATCACTGTTCTTATGCCGCTTTATATGGCTACGGCTGGTGCTCTTTTCCCTGCAAAGACGGCACATTAGAGAGTTGAGACACCAACATACGCCATACATCGGGCATTTTCATTCACGATGCGTAATGGGCATGTCAAACACAATAGCTCCTTCCTGTCATTGTCTCCATATCGACTCATCTTATTACTTTAATTCCATAAAACCGATTAAAACACACACCTTTTCACTGCCATGACTTACACCAGCGTTGGAGAGTCCGTCGCTCTACGACCCCGAACGAGTTCTACACAGTTTACAGTGTTCTGAAGCGACGAGTTAGTTCTTTTAAGAGGTGACTAATATTTTGTCCGGTGAGCAGATTCTATGACGTCCGACACGCCAAAATTCATGCCGACACGTGGCTTCTCATGTGCTCCTTCAGACAGCGAGTTCTTTGCCGTGACCACAGCAGTTCCAATGTCCGACTGATGTTGCGCAGTGGAAAGGCACTCGAGACGTATGCGGGACGACAGCGGTTTAAAATCCCCTTTAGGTTTTCTGTGATTTTCCAAAATCGTTAAGGCGAGTGCCTGGATGGTTCTTTTTAAAAGGCTCTGCCAATTTCCTTCCCTGTCCTCCTCCATTCCACGTTTATGCTTGCCGTCGCCGTGACGTTAAACTATAATCTTCCTTCCATTTTCAGTTTCTTAAAGATCGAGCAAACCATCTCAACAACATAGCTACGAAATTTTTGCGTAAAAACATTAGTTTTTTGCGCTACTAGTCTCGAAACACTGAAAGCGGACTCAGGATGATTCAGTAACCAATGAACCTAGTGGTTCATAATACACACGTTTCATAACAGATTCGGCAATGCGTTACGTTCTTCCTCTAACCAATGGAGTCAACGTGGCAATAAACTTGAAAACACGCCGATCCGGTGCGAAGTTTAAGGCCCCTGTTATGAGTTCAGTGTGCTTATGCCAATATTCTCTTCCGAAAAGGCAATATGAAATCGTTCATGTGTGTACAACGTTCATTTCAACACGTCTTTGAAACAGTAGCCCAAAAGATTTGGTACAAATTATTCAGTGTCGAACTTACACTGTTACACGATGTCTCTGTCATAATTCTTACCTATTTAGTCAGGCATAGGGCTATGACAATGACTCTCTATGTTACGTTTCTACAGACGTAGGTAGCATTAATATTAACATGCACTACTGTATTGTTGGCTGAGGAGTTGGAATCATATCAGTGGACCAAACTTCTACAACAAACGTGTGGATATATATAAAAAAAGGAAATATTTTGAAATCGAGCACTTTGACGTACTAATATTACGCAACAAATCAATCTCTCATCAAGACAGGTACGCAATATCATAATGCGACAAATCACTCCTGAAGCTACCTCCCAACCAGTACATATTACAGAGCAACGGGAAAATGAACAAGCAATATCTTCCTAGAAGTTTGTCGCCTTATCATGTACCAGCAACCTAACTAAGAAAATCAAAATATTCTACGGTATCGTCTAAGAGACACATTTGTCACAGTCTACGGAAGATGAAGGGTTTTTCCCCAAATGCGAACAGACTGTGACTTATCGAAAATGCTTTAAGCGCGGAAGAATCCTCAGTGTCTGTCCCATAACCTCATAAAAATTTTATCATAACTAATTTGTTACATATGATCACAGTCATAGGGTTGTCATTAGCTATAGATTTGTCTGAACGAATGGCTGATTGACCTAAATGATTTAGAAACTTCAGGAAATGCTCTGAACTTGTGAAATCCGGGAGTCCATCGCCGACCCTGGTGGAAGGAAGTCAGGCGGGACCTAAACGAGGAGCGTTATATATGTATTCCTGGTTTTCACAGTCGGACGATTTCACCGTCTTGTGTTACTATCTTGAAAAGAGGATATGAGGTGAACAAAAGTGAAAAAAGAATAAAGCAGTGCAGTGAATTATATCAGGTTACAGCACTACAACACATTACCTCATACCTGTCATATTATATATTTTTGCAATCTCTATATTACTTCCCACTTTAAAGGGGTGCAATGGAAACGCAGACAATTACGTCGCATCCAAAGACATTGTTAAGAGCGCCTCATAATCACTGTAGAGTTGCGAGGTCGAACAGGCTGAGAGCAGAGTTGCAAGACGGACGTAAAGTGGCTGCGTTAGCGTACACAGTGTTAAGTGCTTTGTCGATGTGGTATCCGAAGTATGGCAACGCCTTGTGAATTCCCGGGCATCTATATGGGCCATCGTACGACGAATAATCGCTAAGAAATGACAAAATGGATTGGCGGAAGAAGGATACTGTGTGACCAAAATTAATACAAATTGTTCGTTGCTGGAAGAAGAGCATATTGCTAATTATTGTTGCCACAAAATCATTACGACGCGCCAACCGCAGCTTCACCGCAAAGTAAGACTGTTTCAATTAGCAGTTTAGTATTGGTAAAAACTCAATATTTGAGAACATTATAGTGCTTTCTGGTAAACCAAAAATAGCATTTAGTATTAATGATATTTCCAAGTTATCAACCAACAGTAAGATAATTTTCCCATCGTCATTGTTAGCGAGTGTCATATTATTAAAAGACGTGTTATTTAACATACAAGAATTTAAATGCACTAGCTGCTAAAACTTAATTTTTGCTATTTCATGAAAAGAGTAATAAGTAACTGAAGTCTTTGATTCAATTACATTCTGTAATTATCTTAGAAGGAAGTTAACTGCATATTAAGTGACTCGAAAATATTGGCAGAGTGAAGTGATATATTGTGATTTAACAAAAGTGATAACAATTTATGTGATTTATAAATATGATGTGTGATCTTGGTTCCAGTAATTTCGGCGTTGCCAGAACTGATTGGTGCTATTTTATGAAATCATGCTGAACTTAAGTGTTGTAAAAACTGGTGTGGAATATTGATTAATCGTAGGTATTGCTTCACAAAATATGATGACAGTACATGTTATTGTGAAGAACGTTGACTCCTTCACGTCATGCTAGTAATCAGTATTGGTTTACACTGGTTCTCCTAAATACAAGTCAGTAATTGCTATGTAACATAATTTTCAAAAAAACGTATGGAAGTTCAAAACTTTTGCTCAGTCATAAGCTGGCGACCATACACTCTCATTCAACAGTTAATATTCCAATCAGTTTCAGTTACGTAATTAATTACAAGCTCCAGTAACTACGCATAAATAATTAACTTCATTACACTTGGTTTCGATCGTTGTGCAGTATAATTATCTGTGCTTTAACGATCAGTAGTACACTCACCGGCATCCTTTGGTCAAATTATTTTTCGGAACAGACACCGTGTCTTGAAGTTAAAGAACATTAGGTCACACGTGTCATTAATATACCGGCGGGTGTTGGTCGGGTCACAAAGTTATACTAATGACAAGAGATTACAAAATGACACACTAAAAGCAGTAGATGACATTTGTTCTTAGGGCCGAAAAATAACTGACGATGGTGGAAGTGATTGGGACATAAAATTCAAACTGGCAACAGTAAGAAGAGCTCTCCTGAAAAGGTAATATATGTTGGCATCTAATATAAATGTTTTAGGAAATATTTTCCGAAGTGTTTGTTTGCCTTATCTGCAAGCGAAACGTAGAGCACAAACAGTACAGACAAGAAGAGAGAAAAAGTTTATTTTTTTAATGTAGTGCTACAGAAAATGTTGAAGATTGTATGGGAAGATCGGATAACTAATGAAGAGGTGTCGAATGGAAACGAGGAGAAAAGAGCGCTGTAATACAACTTGAGCAAACGAAGGAATAGTTTGATAGTATACATCTTGGAGTTTCAGGGAATAGTTAATTTGGTAATACAGGGAAATGTCTGGAGTAAACATTGGAGAGGGGCAAAACGGCTTGAGTACAGGTGAACACGTTCAAGAGGATATAGGCAACTTCAATTTCTTCAGCATATCTGTGACCCTTTTCCAAGCGACAAAAAAACCTGTGAATATCCGTGCTACCTCTCTCCGTAGATGTTCAGTATTCCCAGTTAATCCTATCTGACACACACTTGACCATATTCTAGGATGGTTCGCACACGTGTCTTGTAATCAATCTCGCTTGAAGACTGACGTCATTTTCCTTCTATTCTTTCAGTGGGCCGAAGTCTTTCACCTGCTTCTCCTATCATTGATCCGGTACTCTTATTCCATTTCACATCACTATAAAGTATTACACCCAGTTATTTGTATCAGTTGACCGATTTCAAATATGACTATTTGACATTGTAGTCTACATCTACGTCTACATGTATACTCTGCAAATCACATTCAAGTGCCTGGGAGAGGGTTCATCAAACCACCTTCACAATTCTCTATTCTTCCAATCTCGAATAGCGCGAGAAAAGAATGAACACCTACATCATTCCGCATGTGCTCTGATTTCCCTTATTTTATCGTGGCGATAAAATAAGGGATATAAATCCCTATGTAGATCGGTGTCAACAACATATTTTCACATTCGGAGGAGAAAGTTGGTGATTGGAATTTCGTGAGAAGATTCCGTCGCAACGAAATCGGCTTTCTTTTAATGATTTCTAGCCCAAATCCTGTATCATTTCTATGACACTCTCTCCCATATTTCGCGATAATAGAAAAATTGCTGATTTTTTTAAACTTTTTCGATGTACACCGTCAGTTCTATCTGGCAAGGATCCCAAACTGCGCAGCAGCATTCTAAAAGAGGACAGACAAGCGTAGTGTAGGCAGTCTCATTAGTAGGTCTGTTAAAAGTGTCCTGCCAATAAAACACAGTCTTTGGTTAGCCTTCTTCACAACGTTTTATGAGTTCCTTCCAGTTTAAGTTTTTCGTAATTGTAATACCTAGGTATGTAGTTGAATTTACAGCTTTTAGATTAGACTTATTTATCGTGTAACCGAAGTTTAGCGAGTTCCTTATAGCACTCATGTGGATGACCTCACACTTATCGTTATTTAGGGTCAACTGCCACTTTTCGCACCATTCAGATACCTTCTCTAAATCGTTTTGCAGTTTGTTTTGATATTCTGATGACTTTATTAGTCGATAAACGACAGCGTCATCTGCAAACAACCGAAGACGGCTGCTCAGATTGTCTCCAAAATCGTTTATATGCTTATAAGGAACAGCAAAGGTCCTATAACACTACCTTGGGGAACACCAGAAGTGACCTCTGTTTTACTCGATGACTTTCCGTCAATTATTACTAGCTGTGACCTCTCTGACAGGAAATCACAAATCCAGTCACATAACTGAGATGATATTCCACAAGCACGCAATTTTACTACGAGCTGCTCGTGTGGTACAGTGTCAAAAGCCTTCTGGAAATCCAGAAATACAGAATCGATCTGAAATCCCTTGTCAATAGCACTCAACACTTCATGTGAATAAAGAGCTATTTGTGCTTCACAGGAACGATGTTTCCTAAACCCATGTTGACTGTGTGTCAATAGACCGTTTCTTTCGAGGTAATTCATAATGTTCGAACACAATATATATTCTAAAATCCTGCTGCCTATCGACGTTAACGATATGGGCCTTTGGTGGATTACTCCTACTACCTTTCTTGAATATGGGTAGCTGTAGCTCAGAGAAGGCACTGATTGTTTCTTGCCGCTAACATACTTCACATATGACCAGATTCTCTTTGGATTTTCTGCCAAATTACGAGACAAAGTTTCGTTGTGGAAACTCGCATTGAAGTGCGCGCTAAATTTCGAGCTTCTATAAAAGATCGACAATCTTGGGGATTTTGAGTCTGTTTAAATTTGGCGTGTTTGTTTCGTTGTTTCTGCGACAGTATTCTAACCCCTTTTGTGTACCAAGGAGGATCAGCTCCGTCCTTTGTTAATTTATTTGATATAAATCTCTCAATTGCTGCCGATACTATTTCTTTGAATTTGAGCCACATCAGGTCTACACTTATTTTATTAATTTGAAATGAGTGGAGATTGTTTCTCAGGAAGGCGTCAAGTGAATTTTTAACTGCTTTTTTTAAATAGGTATATTTTTCGCTTATTGTTCGAGGATTTGGGGATTACAATATTCAATCTCGCTACGACAACTCTGTGTTCACTAATCCCTGAATCGGTTTTGATGATCGTTATTAACTCAGGTTTTTTTGTTGCTAGGAGGTCAAGTGTGGTTCCACAACGGTTTACTATTCGTGTGGGCTCATGAACTAACTGCTCGAAATAATTTTCAGATAATGGTTTCAGCACAATTTCGGATGATAATTTATGCACATAAAAAGTCCAGTACGAACCATTTTTTCGGTGAGTAAATATTTTCGAAGTCCAATAAAAGAAGTTATCATTTGAAGAGATAGCCAAGGTCGAGTGAAGGAATCAGAACGGACCTTACACTCAAACCCACTGTCAAGAGCGCCAAATAGAGAAGCGAATTTTTTTAAAAAATTATTTATTTAAGAAATTACTTAATTATTTTAATAAGTGTCGCTCAATCCCTAGCATTTATCCAAACACATCAGAATTATTAATAAAAGAAAAATTAAAGCCAATGTTGTGTGATGTCCTTACGTTAGTTAGGTTTAAGTAGTTCTAAGTTCTAGGGGACTGATGACCATAGATGTTAAGCCCCATAGTGTTCAGAGCCATTTGAACCAATTAAAGCCGCTAGAATGTGCCGAAATCTGTTTGCTTGTATCTCGATGGACAATTAATCCACAACCTTAAGTGTGGATGCACATTTACGTTGGACCACCAAAGGAAATCTAAAATTACCGTGCATGAAGGACATGGACAAGGACTGCAGATAGCTAACACTACGTGAGGCTGATGTTTGGTAGGGGAGAGTACCGAGGTAGAGCGCGAATGACTCTCTGTCCAGATGGTGCAGTGGTTATCCCGTCTGAGTAGTAAGCAGGAGATTCTGGGTTCGAGTCCCGGTTCCGCACACATTTTCAGTCGCCACTAATTCCGCTTAAAGTCCCGAGGCAGCTGATATCACTAATTCCTCCCCTTTCCGTTTCTTTCTGCCCCCTCCATCTTCAATTACATAACAAATATCACAGCGTCGATATATACTCCTTATAGGTGTTAATCCGTACGTTTAAGATTCCTAACCTACCCCGAATAATAAGTCTCTGACGCACATGTATTTGAAAAGCAGCACACACATATAGCATCAATAAGATGCCACCGAAAAAGCAAAAGTACGAGCAAATACGGTGATATGAAGAATGCTTCACAAATTGAAAAAAATGTAAGCTTACAGCAGAAACTGGACGTTCACAACCAGTAGTAATGAATTATGTTTTCATAAGAAAATGATACACCTTTTAGAGTCCAGGCAACAGCAGTAAAGAACGAAAGCGGTGGTTTCGTTAAATTGACGTGACTAGCGAGAAACGAAACCTCGTATTAGCTGCCACAGTAATCTCGGAAGAGCGCGGCATACCGCGACTGCACAGAAGCGGGCCGGACGAAGAACGACGTGGCAGCAGGGCAGCGAAAATAAAATATTGACCGCGAGTTGTCTGGTGTGATTGCGGTTTGATGCGGACGTTGTTATTTGTTGGCCACGCGGAGGGCGCGCTGCGCCGGACCTCAGTGGCATCCCCCACCCGCTCCCCGCCATGCTCAACCCCCCCTCCCCCCACCCCCCTAACAACCCCCCTCCGGCACGTCTGTTAGAGAGTTGGGGGAGGCAGAGAGAGAGAAACGCCGGGCCAGATTTAGCGCGGACACAGGTGAACGTGACAGTATTTTCAAGAGCACCCTCAGCGGGAGGCAGACGCAGTGTCCGGCCAAGCAAACCTACCGACGCCGCAATCTCTCTCTCTCTATCTCTCTCTCTCTCTCTCTCTCTCTCTCTCTCTCTCTCTCACACACACACACACACACACACACACACACACACTCATTTTCTTGCCCATTCGTTTCACTACGTCTCCGTAATTCTGTCTCCTCATGTGCTGACTTACCCCCCTCTTCCCGTCCTCCCCACCCCCTTCTCACCGCGCTGCTCCTCCTGCCTAGGCTTCCACACATATTTCTCTTATTTCTCTTTCTCCGCTTCCGCCCGGCTCCCTAGCCACTGTGGCACATCCTCGGGACCTTCCGCACGTGCTCTTCCTCGCTCTGTCTACACAGACGGCCACAAAGAGATGCGGATGCAGGGAGGGATGTGGAGCAGGATGGACAGACCGAGAGTGAGAGAGCGAACAGCACGGCCCCCACCTCTCCACGGCCGGGGAGTTACAAGCACTCAGTTACATGTTAAATATTCACCGGCTCGGAAAATACAGTCGACGTGGCGTCTGTGTCGCCGCTGGCCGACCTCTACGGATGTGTAGGAAGGCACGTTGCAGCACTGCGGCACAGCGGCACTGCTCTACTGGGCGAGTGTCCGCGTCTGTTCCACATTTCACGCACATACGTAGCCAGTACTCGACAAACGACCGATCTTTTATAGCTGCCTAACTAATCAGCGGAGTTTTCCACTACAAAGATACCTGCTATATACACGCTGAAGGGAAACTGGTATTAAACAGGTCGTTCGCTCCGTCGTACAGAACTGCTAACAATTGGCTGAAGTAATTGTATTGGACAAGATAAATACTACACTACTGGCCATTAAACTTGCTACACCACGAAGATGACGTGCTACAGACGCGAAATTTAACCGACAGGAACAAGATGCTGTGGTATGCAAATGATTAGCTTTTCAGAGCATTCACACAAAGTAGGCGCCGGTGGCGACACCTACAACGTGCTGATATGAGGAAAGTTTCCAACCGATTTCTCATCCACAAACAGCATTTGACTGGCGTTGTCTGGTGAAACGATGTTGCAATGCCTCGTGTAAGGGGGAGAAATGCGTACCATCACGTTTCCGACTTTGATAAAGGTCGGATTGTAGCCTATCGCGATTGCGGTTTATCGTATCGCGACATTGCTGCTCGCGTTGGTCGAGATCCAATGACTGTTAGCAGAATATGGAATCGGTGGGTTCAGGAGGGTAATATGCAACGCCGTGCTGGGTCCCAACGGCCTCGTACCGCTAGCAGCCGAGGACTGGCATCTTATCCGCATGGCTGTATCGAATCGTGCACCCACGTCACGATCCCTGAGTCACCAGATGGGGACGTTTGCAAGACAATAACCAACTGCATGAACAGTTCGACGATATTTGCAGCAGCATGGACTATCAACTCGGAGACCATGGCTGCGGTTACCCTTGACGCTGCATCACAGACAGGAATGCCTGCGATGGTGTACTCTACGACGAACCTGGGTGAACGAAAGGCAAAAAGTCATTTTTTCGGATGAATCCAGGTTCTGTTTACTGCATCATGATGGTCGCATCCGTGTTTGGCGACATCGCGGTGAACGCACATTGGAAGCGTGTATTAGTCATCGCCATACTGGCCGTGATGGTATGGGGTGCCATTGGTTACACGTCGCGGTCACCTCTTGTTCGCATTGACGGCACTTTGAACAGTGTACGTTACGTTTCAGATGTGTTACGACCCGTGGCTCTACCCTTAATTCTATCCCTGCGAAACCCTACATTTCAGCAGGATAACGCACGACCGCATGTTGCAGGTCCTGTACGAGCCTTTCTGGATACTGAAAATGTTCGACTGCTGTCCTGGCCAGCACATTCTCCAGATCTCTCACCAATTGAAAACGTCTGGTAAATGGTGGCCGAGCAACTGGTTCGTCACAATACGCTGGTCACTACTCTTGATGCACTGTGGTATCGTGTTGAAGCTGCATGGGCAGCTGTACCTGTACATGCCATCCGAGCTCTGTTTGATTCAATGCCCAGGCGTATCAAGGCCGTTATTACGGCCAGAGGTGGTTCTTCTGGGTACTGATTTCTCAGGATCTATGCACTCAAATTGCGTGAAAATGTAATAACATGTCAGTTCTAGTACGAGTATAATAAATTTGTCCGTTTATCATCTGTATTTCCTCTTGATGTAGCAATTTTAATGGCCAGTAGTGGATGTGCTGGGCAGAAATCAACTCAAAATTTCACATATTTTTTGTTGCAGAGGTGTGACTCAGCTCTGCATGCTACTCTATCCTGTGCACGTCTCTCTACCTCTGAATAACCACTGCAGCCTACATTAATTTGGACTAGCTTACTTCTTCTTCTTCTTGCGTTACGGCCTATGTCGGACCACGGGTACCCCTTCGTGGACTGCATTTTCCTCTTCTTCTCCAAAAATCTCTTGATTCTTTCTCTTCTTCTCTCCCGCTCTTCTTCTGAGATCTTCAGTTTCCGTTTCTCTCATCGGCTCCACTGATGACACCCTAAATCTTTTCCTTTATTCTTCTCTGTCATTGATCTCCGGCATATTGGTCGGTGTATATTTGTTCCTCCAATTTTCCTTTCCTTCGACCTTGATCCCCAATTCCAACCAGTCCTTCCGAAGTTCAACAACCCACGTGCTTCCTGTCTTTCCCCTTGTCCTCCCTGTTGTTTCCCACACTCTCTTCGTCATTCTATCTATACTCATCCTAACTACATGTCCAGCAAACTCTGCCTTTTGAGTCTGATCTGCCCGGATATTGTTCTCATGTTTCGCTACAATTCTTTCCTATGTCTTCGCATCCACCTCTCTCCACCTCTTTTGGGACCTAGTATTTTTCTCAGTACTTTTCTCTCTTCTTTCTCTAGTTGTTCTGCCCCATTTCTTCCTAGTGTCATCGTCTCAGAAGCATATAATACTGCATTCCTCACTGTTGCCTTGTAGTGGCGTATCTTTGCCTCTGTGGATAC